>NC_089504.1:223746209-223910197 GCF_036850995.1 Saccopteryx leptura | reverse complement strand
ATTACGGGATTGGGGGGGAGAGAGATATATTTGGTGGGACACTTGAATCTATGTAAGCACAACAAATTAAAATCAATAAAAAATAAAAAAAAATAATAAAGTGGACCTTTGGTCTCAGCATTGCTTCTGTCTCCAGCAGGATTGTCTCTGCTGCTCTGGTGTCAGGCTGAGGAAGAGGCTCAAACTGCATTCTAGAGAGCCCAGAAGCCAGCGTGGTGTAAGGGACACACACCCTTCTAGCTCCATCCCCCGGGGCCAATCATGTGATGGCTGAGGCCCACAGCACTTGTTCCCTTCCAGATTATAGGCAACCCTTCCAGAAGGGCTTCCAGGAAGTGGTGGGTGATAGAATTTTAGAGGCTTCTCTTCTTCCTCCCCCATCCCTCCCTCTCCCTCTTCTTCTCTGTTTTTTTTTTTTTTTTTTTTTTTGTGTGTGTGTGTATTTTTCCAAAGTGAGAAGGGAGGGGTAGCAGACAGACAGGCTCCCACATGTGCCCAACTGGGATCCACCCGGCATGCCCACCAGAAGGCGATGCTCGGCCTCTCTGGGGCGTTGCTCTGCTGCAATCGGAGCCATTCTAGCACCTGAGGCAGAGGCCATGGAGCCATCCTCAGTGCCCGGGCCAACTTTGCTCCCATGGAGCCTTGGCTCCAGGAGGGGAAGAGAGAGATAGAAAGAAAGGAGAGGGGAAAGGGTGGAGAAGCAGATGGGTGCTTTTCCAGTGTGCTCTGGCCGGTAATCGGACCTGGGACTTCCACACACCGAGCCAATGCTCTACCACTGAGCCAACCAGCCAGGGCCTCTTCTTCTCTTTCTAAAACATCTCTTCCACAATCCAACAAATAGTCATTTAAAATCTAGTTGGTTTTGAGAATAGAGCAAGACCATGTGGGAAGAAAACGGGAAACTCTCTCACGAGCTCGATGACTTCATAGGAGGGTGACAGTAATTCATTGTCCAAACTAGGACACTTTCAAGAGTGACAGGGGATGCTCTTATGATAATACTGTGAAGACGACAGGTGTAACCTAGGACTGTCATGGGCTAAGTGAGACAAAGCATCACCCCAGCTCTCCCTGTCGCTCCTGTCAAGATATGACAGCTCTGTTCTCTGGGACAACCCTAACAGTGAGGTCGTAATGTTAACATCAACAAATGTGGTGCTGCATAGGATTAGTACATTCTAATTCAAAACTTATGGCGACAGGGGCCCCGTTGTGATGGTCTTGCTATTCTAGAGGACAAACTTCATCAAGATCACGTGGTTAACACAAGATACTGTGGGATTTAAATTAGGCAATATGACCTGAAAGCCCACCTGTTTTCCCACGACATTCTTCGCATTGGCCCGTGCCATGTTTTCTATACCTGTGCTCCTGTCCCTGCCTCCTCTTTCAGGCAGCCATAGCCTCCTGTGTCCTGAAATATATGTACCTGTTCAGGGAACTGAGTAAAACCAGGCACAGTAAGGCAGCTTTGGGGCCACTCTTAGGAGAAGAAGATGGCCTGTTGGAAAAGAAAGCAGACGGGGCAGAAAGGGACTTTTGTTCAGCCATCAACAGGGATCTGCATGGTATAGACTCGCGGTAATCCCCAGGGTGCTGCTGGGATGAGGGACCTGCAGAGAAGGGGGGATCTCTGCAGAAATTAGTCCATTCATTCTGCAAAACCAGCCCAAACAATGGCCCTTTACATTGTTTATTTTGTAAATCCCCAAGGTTTTCTTTGTAATCCCCGATTCCTCATGATATGTGGCAGCAAAACTCTAATTACTAAGGGCGCTTAATTAACCAGCACTTTGCTTGCCTCCCGTCCTTGAATCTGTCACCTCTGTGTAACCCTCTTTGGTACTTACATTGCTAATCTGGTGCTGGCTGCCCAGTTCACCGTGTGCAAATTTCTAAGTGACTCCATGGTGACCTTCCCAATTCTATTTATTTGGTATTTCCTTTGTGTTTCTTGATGTGAACTGACTTGGCCTTTGCTAATAATTAAAGAGTGTTCGCCAAAGTATTTATCTGAAGTCAGTAGATAAGAATTCCCGTGGCTAGCGTGTTTTGTGACATTATCTTGTCCCCCTCACAAAGTATAAAACCAACCGAGAAAAAACATTTTTGAAAACTGGTTCAGGCTGGTCCATATGCATATGAAAGCATGCATGTATTCATTCATTCAGTGCATGTTGACTGAGCTACTACTCTGTGCCCAGTCCTGCTCTAGGCCGTGACAGACAAAAACCCCAGCCTTCACAGAACTGCCACCCTCATGGAGTGGGATGAGTGAGACAGATAATGAGTACACAAAATATATTCTATGCCATATGGAAATAACTGCTATAGGGATATATAAGGCAGAAAAGGATAACAGAGAGTGGAGTTATGTTTTAAAATAGGATGCTTATCGATGTTCATTGCAGCATTATTCACACTAATCAAAATAGGGAAACAACTTAAGTGTCCTTTGATGGATAAATGGATAAAAGAATGTGATATATATTATATATTCCATCATATATCACTATGAACTGGGAAGGGCTCTTTTGTTATTTTCTGTCTTCCCTCTTTTCAGCTTTGAGCCTACAATCATTTTAATGTCACACATTTTGTTTAATTACAAGAAACCAAAAAAAATTTGCAGAATGATATGATACAAAATTAAACGTTGTTTCCTAAGACTATCATTGAAAAGAAAAAGATTCTGCTTTTTATATTCTAGATGGAGTGGTGTTTTTTTGAGAGCCAGGGTCAATTCTGAGTAAATGGACCCAAACAGTATAAAAGGATGTATCCAAATCCTATAGAATAAAACAACCTGATGTGAGATGCAAGCTCAGTTGCCAGGACAGAATAGACTTGATTAGTGTTGTTCTTTGTATGGACACTACCCGGGGCCAGCTCTCAGCCAGACAGCAGACTGTACCAAGTCTGCATTCATTAGTAAATCATCTCTTGGCTTGATTCAAAAGGAAGATTTTCCAGAGATGCCAACCTTCCTATAACCAGGACATTTCTATCACCTTTGCCTGAGTTAAAGTTTATCAAATGTTGTTACCCACTTACGTAGGTGCCTTTGTGAAAGCAGAGTGTTGGAGACTGTTGGTTTGCTATTAGGAACAAATTGACAGATATAACAAATCTCGGATGTTTCCAAGCAGTGCAAACAAACCTAGAGCCTGTCAGTGGGTCAAGGATACACATTCGGAAATCCAAAAAGCTCTGAAAACTAAGTTTTCTGGGGAACTTGTCTGGAAGCTAAACCAGACTGACGAGGACCGATTTAGTGGTGAACTTGAACTGGGGACGCCAAAGCTATGTTTATTTTTTACATGTCCCACCTACTAGGCATCTGTGGCACTGCAGGACTATTAGTGTGTTTGATCACAGCTTGGTGCACAGTGTTACATAACATACACTATAATCACTCTGTTGTCTTTCCAAGAATTCTTTTTCTGAAACACATCTGGCCTCAGGAGGTTTGCATAAGGGACTGCAATTCTGTCTTGTGTTTGCTGTTTGGAGCTGAAGGCTCTGGTCTCATCCCTTAAGAAATAAAGCTGCTCTGGCCGGATAGCTTGGTTGGTTGGAGCATTGTCCCGAAGTGCAGAGGTTGCTGGTTTGATCCCTGGTCAGGGAACATACAGGAACAGATCAATGTTCCTCTCTCTTTCGCTCTCGCTAAAATCAATAAATAAAAATTTAAAAGAAAGAAAAAAAATAAGGCTGTCTTTTCGACTTTTGAATACAGCAGGACTCCTTTGCCAGGTGACCAGAGCTTCTGCGAGCAGAAACTGTGTTTGATGTGCCTGTCTAGCTCAAGTGTGCGAGTGCCGTGCTCTTGCTTTGAGTAGACACTGCTTTATAGTTAAGAGAATTCTGGCTGGTTCCTTCCCAGGTAGCTCCCAGACTTGGAGAAAGGTATAGTATGTCTCACGGCAACAGTGAGCTCCAGTCTCGTCACCCATCTGTGATGAGCAGCAGGAATTAGGAGACATCCTGGTGATTGGCCAAATGTGTGAGTCTGAGCTATAAGAAAGATGCCCTTGACCTTTGTGATAATAGCTGTCTCAGGGCAGCATCAATGCAGCTCAGAGCCTGACAGCTGCAGTTGGGACGCCTCCTCTGCCACGTTCTTATTGGGCCATCCTGAGCAACCAGTTCTTCACAGAAACCCACGTGACCCAGCCTGGTTCATAACAAACTTTCTACATGATTTTCATCAAAACTTCCACTTTTAGGGAAAAGGTGTCCAGTTTATGATCCTGGAATATTCTTACCCTAGTGATTTCCACAGCTCCCCCCATTTAAATACTGTATTTTCATCTTTTCAGCTCTTAACACACAATTTGAGGCAGAAGCATTAGTCAAGGTTTTAGAAGATCTAGGGGAACCTGCAAGATATACAGATTAATCTTAGTGTTCAGAGCCCAGGGAGAGGATGGGGAGAACCTTCTCCCAGGGCAGGATCCTCAGGGTGCTTGTCGTGAGGGAAGAGGGGCCTGTCATGCACAGCAGAGCTCATCTCTGGTCAGAGCGGCTCAGCTGGCTCCTCCTGCTTCTATACCTGGGTCCTCTGGCACTTCTCAGGGGGGCCTGCAAAGTTGGAAGGGGATAGTGTGGCCTCTTTTCTTTTTTTTCCTTCCAGGATTTACCAACCTTGCTCTTGGACATGGAGGCAGGACAGGGGATTCTGCAGGTAGAAACCAACTGACAAGCTTACTGCTTGGCTCCTGGGGCAAAGTGGGGATTAGATACACGGGTGTAGGGTTTGTGTTTGGGGGGATTGTTTTAAATGTCTCTGGAATTTAAAGCTGTTCCATAAAACACCCGAATGGCCAGTAGAACCAGGATCTTTTCACTGACATTCACAAGACTCACGAGAAAGGCTGTCATTGGCCAAGCTCCCAGGTCACCCAAACAAGGCAGACGTGGGGGGAGCAAACCCCGCCCAAGCCCCAGAGGATGGAGTTGGCACTAAGGAGTTCTGGTCAACTTCAGGACCGCGGGCCAGGCACTCAAAGGTGCAGCGGCAAAGCGGAAGGAGCGTCCAGAGAACCGCCGTCAAAATTAGGGACCGGGTGGGAAGCTGACCCGGAACCAGGGAGAAGCACTAAAGTAGAGGAAGAATCCAGGGGCCTTAACCCCAAGAGAAGGGGTGCAGTGTCTTGGGCCGCGAGGATTTCTCCCCGTGAGCCTCGTGCACCACCCCGCAGCTGCCAAGCCCGGAACGGAACATCCTCTCGGAGAGGGCAGTGGCCCTCGGCCCTGCGCCCCTCACCCGGCGCCACCTGCCCTCTCAGCAGCCTCAAGAAAGGGTCTTGGGCCAAGGACAGGGATCTGCAGCCATGGCCGAGGCCACAGAGTCAGAGGGGGGCGCCCCGGGTCCCCAGGGACCGCTGGAGGGCCTGGCACTCCAGGCGGAGAGACCGGGAGAGACGGAGGCTGTCGGCCCGGATGCGAAAGAGGAGAAGGCGAGCGAGGGCGCCACGGAGACGCCGAGGGGCAAGGGGGTGGGCGCAGCCGCTACGGCCGCTGTGAAGGAGGGGGAGGACGCGGGGCTAGACGGAGGGCGCGCGGGCGACGTGGTGCCCATCGCGGGCAGTGACCCGGGGCCCGAGGCGTCGGGAGCGAGTGGAACGCAAGGCGAGGCGGAGGCTCAGGGGGGCGCCCCGGAGGGCGTGCGGGTGCCTGGGGGAGGAGAGGAGGCAAGCAGCGCGGAGCAGGTGGAGGAGGCAAGTCCCGGACGCGGCGCGCAGGACGAGGCCCCGGAGGAGGCTCCGGGGAAACTCGGGGATCCTGCGGCCCCTGGGACAGAGGAGGCGGCAGAGCGTGGGCCGGAGGAAGCGGGAAGCAGCGCCCCGGGGGCCGGCATGGAGGCCGAACGGGAGCCCTGGGACGGAGGGGACCGCGACCCCCACCTTCAGATGGAGTCGGTTGAGGCTGCCGCGGCAGGGAGTGGGGGCTGCGTCTGCGGGGAGCTTGTAGCGGAGCTCCAGGGAGCGGAGGTAGGAGCTGCGCAAGAGGCTGGGTCCCCGGGGACACAGGAACTAGAGGGAGCCACCCCCGGGGACGCGAGGGCAGATGCTTGCGAGGACGGGGGCCAGGAGGGGCTCCAGGGAGAGCTGAAGGAAGCAGAGGAGGAGAAGCCAGAGCGCTGCCCGGATGGGTCAGGCGAAGAGGGTGCCCGCGATGGCAGCTCGGATCCGGAGGTGATTGCGCCCACGGTGGGCGCGGAACTCGGCAACCACCTAGCGGAGGAGCTCAGCGCCCGAGGTGCCGACCAGACGGCGAGTGTGAATGGCCGTGGGGAGGACTGCGAGGCGTCCGAGGAGGGGGCTCCGGGTCAGGAGCCTGACATCACCCTCTTCGTGAAGGTAAAGGTCTCTTTCCCCAACTCTTACGAAGTTCCTTCCATTCTGAGTGTTGGTCCTCGCAGGTCTGTGAGGGATGGATGATCAAGGACCCTGTTCTCAGCGTCCTGATTGTTATCCTGCGCTTTTATCCGTGGGAGGGAGGCGGGACAGCCTGGCTTCCATCGAGAAGAGTTAAAGAGCGGGGTTTTTTTTTTTTTTGGGGGGGGGGGGAGATATGCTGTTTTGGAAGTTGGGGTGGAGGTGGTGGGAGGTCAGGATGCAGGGCCAGCATTCCCACTGTCCTTTGTCCTAAAAATCCTAACTGGCACCTTCTCTAGTCAGGAGGTTATTTAAGAATGAACTTAAAAAAAGAAAAGAAAAAGAAAAAGAAAAGAAAGTGACAAGCCAAATTTCTGAAGGAAGCTCTGATACTTGAAGTGAAAAAAAAAAAAAATGCATACAGGTAGGTTGTAATGCTAGACATATTCAGCACTGCCCTCTCAGAGGCCCAGAGCTGCTGGCCAACGTCATCTGCTCCAACAAGGTATCCCATTTAGAATCCATGAGGTATGTTTGCGAGGAAAGTAGAATTTTGTTTCAATTATGATAGCTATCGAACAATTTAACATTTGCTTTGGAAGAATACTGGATGCTGGTGGCTTCCACAGCGTCTGCCTTGATGTAATATTTTCAGCCTCACTTCAGGCGGGGAAGAGAGCAACGATTTTGTTCAAGATCTGTTAGAAGGCACAACTAAAGACATTTGGGGTTTAAATAGGCATTTTCACAAGGCATCAAAAATAAGGGACAAAGTCTAGCTGCAGCTCACACAAGGACCTTTGTTAAAAAAATAAAACCCTTAGCAAAAAGACCTTTGGCCAGACTGAGAAAGCCATGAATAATAAGGTCAAGTATGCACATTGCATGTTGAATCATAATTCTTCCAAGATACTTTAGGCTTATGGAAGCCAGTCATGACCTCAAATACCTTGACCAAAGTGTAAGCAAATTCTCTTTAAAAAAAAAAAAAGAAAGGAAGAAAGAAAAAGAAACATTTTCAAAATGATTAACATCAGAATTTCAACAGTTGTTTGAGTGGCACAGGGGTTATGGAATAAAGGGCACATGCTTGTTTTTTCTTCAGTAAAAGTGCTGGTTGAGCATTTTTAAGACCAGGGGACATTGGAAGATTTTGTATCAAGACATAACCTGATGGCACAACCCCTAGGAAGGCCACTGGGAGCCGGACATCTGCAGGAAGGTCAGGGGAGGGGAGAGCTGGGTCAGGGTGCTGCTGTGGATGCCCCGCGTCTGCTCTTTGGTTTAAGAAATTGCCGCTGCTCTCGGTGCATGGCCACACATGGCTGCATGGTTCCAGACTCTTGATAGAGTTTTGAAATACAGTTAACAGCTTTCCAGTGAGTCTTTCTGCTTCTGTTCATGGCCCTCTCCAAGCAAGTCCCTTGGTGATAGACAGTGACCTAGGAAAAAAAGATCTGACCATTTTGTTTCTTAGTGTAAAGTTTCTCAGTTGTTTATTGCAGAATTCCAGTTAAATCCACACTCCTTAGCCAGGCCACAAGGCCCTTCATGATGTTATTTGTGTCTCCTTGGCATCGCCTCAATACCCTCACCCTTTGTCACCCATGGTACTGCCATGCCAACTGTACTGAGCTACTTACTGTTCTTTGAGAGAACACATTTTTTCTGCCTTGCAGTTTTGACATTCCCCTTCTCGTCTGTCCTTGCCCCCTGCTCACTTATCTGTGAGTCCAAGATTCAGAGCAGGTAGAGGCTCCTCTGGCTAGTCTTTTTCAATGCCACTCTGGGGTGGGTGTCCCTCTATTGTAGTTTCACTCACACGACACCACCCTCTACATGTTCTTTCTCCTCCCCTGACTGTGTGACATTCATCCCACATTTCTGGTGTAGAGCACAGGTCTGGAACATGATGCAGGTTTGAATGGGTGGCTGCTTGCATGAGGGCGTAGTAGACTGTGGCGATCAACAGCATGGACCTTAGAGTTTGTGGGTGTTTGGGATCCCATCCTGGCTCTGCTACTTTCTTGCTTTGTGACCTTGGGCAAGTTAGTTGACCTTTCTGTGCCATTATTTCTTATGGATTAAATGGGAACAATAATAGTGCCTACCCAGTGAGGGATTTAAGAATTAAATAATGCACTTAGAACAGTACCTGACTTGAAATAAACATAATAAATGTAGTGTGAGTGGGAGTTCTTAGTGTGGCATCTGTTAACTCTCATAAACTTGCATTGGTTTTGCGCAGAAACAATCCCTCCCTATTTCACCCTTGCCATTTTACTCTTGGTTTTTTAATGTTCTGTTTTGTTTTGCCTTTTTTTTTTTTTAGGGCAAATCCCTCCAGGTACCTAATTACCTTGGTTCTCTGGGGATAAGAAATTAATGAAAAGTAAAAAGAATTTGTTTTCCCACATTTTGCTCCAGAGTAGTTTGTATAGATAGAGGCAGGGGGCACATCCAGAGGTTTTACTCTGATGATTGGCCTATGATCCATTGATTGGTTATTTTTTCTCCTTTAAGGAAACAAACAAATCTCCAAACAGTAAGATTTATTTTCAAGTAACTGATCCAACTTCTGGGAGTTACTTTAGATGTGTCTCATAGAATGGCTAAAGCCTCTCACTTTCTTCTTATCCTACAAATCATTCTCTTTAAAAACAAAACAAAAGGCACCAGAGCAAAACAAACAAATAAACAAACAAAGCCCCCCAAAAGCAAAAACAAAAAAAAGCAAAACCCCATTAGACTGCTATGCTTTTTGAGTTTGTAATACTTGAAGTCCTTAAATTAGTTCAGAATACGATTTCTTTGCCAGATTTAGCCTTTTCCAGGTTCCTTCTTTCGGATCCATTTTATTTGGACTCTCTATTCCAGATAGGACACCTGACCTCCTGGGTTTTGTTGCCAGGTCCAGGCAGGTGTGTCAGGGTGAGTTTTCTATGCCATTGCTGAAGTGTGGGATTCACAGAACTGTTCTTAAGGGAGAATGTCTCAGTGTTCTTCCAAACATTGCCCTGGCCTTCCTCTGCCAGCCTAGTAAACACAGTCTGAGAGTAATTTCCACTTATCCTATTTGTGAACTTTTAACTTTGACATTTTTTCTATTTTAAAAAATAAATGTATGGGTTCCAAATATACCACCGAGTAGTGACATACGATCCAGTAATATGTAATAATAAAATCTGCTTGTAATTTTAACCACCTGATGGTTGATATTCCCCATCTTAGTGAGAATTGACATCTTATTGTTATTTGTTTTATCCTGTAAGTATGTGAGAATGTATTCTTGGACATAAAAGAACCAAGAATGTATAGAACAGGCCAAGGAGAGCCTCCTTGAATTATTGCACAGCAAATTAATTGCTGATTGTGCTAATTTTTAATTTTGTTTTCTCAAAGAAGTGTTACTGTGTGATCAAATTATAGGGTGACCTGGCAATATATTTAATGAGAGTCTTTTCTTCTTCTTCTCCTTCTCCTTCTCTTTTTCCTTCTCCTCCTCCTCCTCCTCCTCCTCCTCCTCCTCCTCCTCCTTTTCCTTCTCCTCCTTCTTCTCCTCTTTCTCCTTCTTCTTTTTCTTCTTCTTATTAAGTGAGAGGTAGGGAGGCAGAGAAAAACTCCTGCATGTACCCTGACTGACCAGGACCCACCCAGCAAGCCTCTACCAGGCAATGTTCTGCTTGTCTGGGCTGTGGCTCTGTTGCTCAGCAACTGAGCTACTTTAGCACCTAAGCCAAGGCCATGGAGCCGTCCTCAGCACCTGTGGCCAACTTTGCTCAAACCATTTGAGTCATGGCTGTGGGAGGAGAAGAGAGAGAAAGAGAGAGAGAGAGAGAAAGAGAGAGAGAGAGAGAGATGGGGGTGGAGGGGTGTAGAAACTGATGGTTGCTTCTCCTATGTGCCCTGACTGGGAATTGAACGTGGGACTTCCACATGCCAGGCCGACACTCTACGGCTGAGCCAACCGGCCAGGGCTAAGTCTTTTATTCTTTACTCGTAGCAATAAACGATAACATATAATAACATACCAGCATAATAGCAACTACTGACAAAAATGCTAACAACAGAGAATGAAGTAAGGACTGTGGGGATTTGGTCACTAAGGAGGTCTCATTTACAGGTGTGGTTCTTATAATCTAGTGTGTATTGTACACTATGAGGCAGGGTCTAAGGGTAGGATAGCCTGAGATATGAATCTCTTGGTAAATTTTTCATGGCTTAAAAAAACTCAGTGTGGGCCCTGGCTGGTTGGCTCAGTGGTAGAGCGTCGGCCTGGCATGCGGAAGTCCTGGGTTCGATTCCCAGCCAGGGCACACAGGAGAAGCGCCCATCTGCTTCTCCACCCCTCCCCCTCTCCTTCCTCTCTGTCTCTCTCTTCCCCTCCTGCAGCCGAGGCTCCATCGGAGCAAAGATGGCCCGGGCGCTGGGGATGGCTCCTTGGCCTCTGCCCCAGGCGCTAGAGTGGCTCTGGTTGCAGCGGAGCGACCCCCTGGATGGGCAGAGCATCGCCCCCTGGTGGTCATGCCAGGTGGATCCTGGTCGGGCGCATGCGGGAGTCTGACTGCCTCCCTGTTTCCAGCTTCGGAAAAATACAAAAAAACCCAAAAAACAAAACCCCCCCCCAAAACTCAGTTTGACCAGTGAATAATCCTGGGCCAGAGTCTAAGAATATTTCAAGTTATATTTTAGACACCATACATTTAACTCTTAGTAATAGAGCTACTGCTGAGCTTGGAAAGTTGGTATTGCCCTTGGGTTCTGCAGAGAGGTGAAGCCGAGGGACAAGCAAAACTCAAGAAAGGCATGGTCTTTGATATTTGTCACCCAGAAATGCCTCCCGCAACCAATCAGTCAAAACATCCAAGCTTTGTCACACCACCCACCTTTTGGCAGGAATGTGATTGACTTCTGGTAGACAAGTAGGCTGTGGTTCCCTCGCACATTTCACTGGGAGAGAGCATGCATGTTGAGACTTGTTCTTTGGGGCTTGGCCTCCGAGGAGCTTGAAAGGGAGGTGTTATTTTCCTAACTATGTGTGGACTCTGTATTCTGAAGGGACATGAGCAAAAAGGCATTTCTGTGGCTCTAATTCTCCCCTCAAAATGATACTTCTTGTCATTTGTTTTCCAAGCGTCTTTACAGATGACTCACACATTACACGTATGAAATGTGTCAAGGGTTAGTTGGAGTGGAAACTGAGGTAGAATAACACGTTGTACCCAGCTCTTTCACACATGTGCACGCATAGCATGTGCATACGGGGTGAGACCACACGGCATCCTTTCCGCCCAGCGTGGCAGTGGGCTTCTGGTTGGCCCTCAGTCAGGGGTTTCTGGTGATGACTGGGTCAGAGTGACTCAGCTAGTGAGCAGCTGGACACAAAACCTGTCCCCGACTGTCCTGGTCCAGTGTCCCATGTGAAAGGCCATGAAGACATTGGGCAGCAGGCTACAGTCATTGGAACCCACGGGGCTATGGGGACTTGTGGTTCCTTCACTGTGTCCCTGTCAGGGCTGTGGGGCCGTGTGCTCTGTTCTGAAGGGGGTGAGCGAGCCATTGTGCTTGCCTTCAGCACGAGCTCCTCCTCCCCCTCACAGCGGGTCCCCTTTATATCCTTGGTTTCGCATGGCCCCCTCTTCTCCATATGGTCCACTCAGACATGCCACCTACTTGAGCATCTGAAGAAACCTTCAGAAACACCAGACTGGGTCTTTTAAGCATATCATTTTACCCTTTTGTTTCTGATACACAGAAAAATAGTACCTAGAACTTGAAGGTATGTGTAAAATCCAAAGCTCCGATCTATGCTTCAGGTTCCAGTGGATCATAGTGCTACAGATTAATCTGCTAATTCAGCACATGTGGTGGGTTTATCACCTACTGTGTGTCAGGCACTGTGTTAGAGTCTGGGGACACAGTGTCAGGCAAGACTGACAGGGTCCCTGTGCTCACCAAGCTTAACCACGCAGCACAGAGGACAGGGATTATTCTATCGAGAGCAGGAACATGATCACTGTGCTGAGAGCTTGCAGTAGCAGCGACCACATAGCTTGTATGATTGTTCTCCTGCCCCAGCACAGGGTGCAGCTCAGAACAGGGACCCGGTTAGAGCTGATGGGAAGGGAAGGTGGGAGCGAGGGGAGTAGGAGGCTGGGAGAGTACGCAGCAGTTGGACCTGCAGATACACTGGTAGTCACTAAATAGTTATTGATTTAATTGTGTTGGGGAGACACTGCGTGGGACCCTTTGCTAATGCCTAGCACAGATTCTTCATGATTTTCTAAAATAGGCTGACTTTGCTCTAGCCATTCTCTGAGCTCTTGTGATATTTGGCAAAGAAAACTTTTCTCTGAGAGTTGGGGAGGCAAGCGTGTAAATCCCCTAAACCTTGCCTCTTCCATCATTAATGTTCTCTGCTCCTTTTTGGACAGTGGTGATTCATAAACTGGGCTCTGTGTCTGGGTATGCTGGGGGAGCTATTTTCTCCATGTTATAGGGAACTAGGGAGATAGTGAGTGTTCAGTTTCATCTTTAGCCAGAGTCAACAAGGTTCAAAATATTTCCTATCAGGCCCCTTAGAAAAGTTTGCCAACTCCCAGCTTAAACCTACTTTGATTCATTATCTAGGGTATCTGGGGTTAGATACATTGCTTTCAGCACAATGTTGGAGCTTTATTAGCAAAGCAAAAGAGAAATGGTTTTTGAATAAAGAATCAGCCGTGTTTATCACCATGAGAAATATTGGAGGCTCTAAGCATCTTACATAATTAGTTGGATTTTTTTTTTTTTTTTTTGCCTGCTAAATCAATAATCTTAACTTAGGTAAGGTTGAAATAAAATATAGATTAAACATAATCATACACAATTTGGTCACTCATTCTCATAGTCCATGGAATTCTTTTGTGAAATGTTCTTCTTACTGATTTTTTCTTCAAAAAAATAATACATTAGGATAATAAAACATTTATAAATATAAAAACATACACTACACAACCTTGGCCGGTTGGCTCAGTAGTAGAGCATCAACCCAGCATGTGGAAGTCCCAGGTTGGATTCCCAGCCAGGACACACAGGAGAAGCGCCCATCTGCTTCTCCACCCTTCCCCCTCTCCTTTATGTTTCTCTTCCCCTCCCGCAGCCAAGGCTCCATTGGAGCAAAGTTGGCCCTGGCTCTCAGGACAGCTCCATGGTCTCTGCCTCAGGTGCTAGAATGGCGCTGATTCCAGCGGAGCGATGCCCCAGAGGGGCCAAGCATCTCCCCCTGGTGGGCATGCCAGGTGGATCCCAGTCAGGCACATGCGGGAGTCTGTCTGTCTGCCCCCCCACACTTCTCACTTCAGAAAAATACAAAACAAACAAACAAAACATACACTACAATGAACAGCAAGCCTTTTTCTATCCCTGATGCCCAGTCTGTCAGTTTTTCTGCCTAAAATCATTAACTATCTTCCTGGACGTAATCTGTGAATATTTAAACATATATGTAAATATCCTCACTGTGTTAATGACCTATTGTCATGTAACAAATTACCTTTAAGACTTAGCATTTTGGAAACAGCCAGCATTAATTACTCAGTTTTCTTGTGTCAGGAATTTGGGAGCAGCTTTGTTGGGTAGTTCTGGCTCATGAGGTCACTCTGCAGATGTTGGCAGGGCTGTGGTCTCATCAAGGATTGTTTGGGGCTGGAGGGCCAGTTTCCAAGGTGGCTGGCTCACATGTCTGTTGACAGGAGGCTTGATCCCTTGCTGCTTGGCCTTTCTCCATTGGGCTGCCTTAGAGTCCTCCCAGCACAGCGTCTGGCTTTCCCCGGAGTTGGATCCAAGAGACAAGAAGCCATAACACCTTTTACAACCTAATCTCAGAAGTCACACACTGTCATTCCTGCTTTATTCCTTTCACCAAGTCTAGCCCTCAAGAAGAGTAGAATTAACTCCACTTTTTAAAGAGAAAGCAAAAGTATTCGTGAACATATTTTTAAATTAAATTTATTGGGGTGACATTGGTTAATAAGATTATGTAAGTTTCTAAGTATATTTTAATGATATATGGTCTGTATATTGTGTTGCATGTCTACCACCCAAAGTCAAAGCATCTTTCATCACCTTGTATTTGACCCCAAGTGTGAATATATTTTTAAAGATACCATACCCACCTCTTTTTTCTCCCTAAAAAGTAATTCACTGGAAATATGTCGGGTTACACCTTGCTTTCTTAACAGTATATCTTAGAAATCATTCCCTATTGGTACCTGTAGCTCTCTCACATTTCTGATAGAAATGTTGTTCTCTCGTGACGGTCTTCTACAGCCAGTCCCCCACCTGTGGACATTTAGGTAGTTTGCTCTTGTTGCCATGGTCCACATGCTGCAGTGAGCACCCCGTCAGGATGTACAATCGTATATGGAACCCAAATTCTTGTAAATAGGCTTGCTAGGAGAAAGGATATGCATATTTAAGATTTTGATGACCTTTATTAAATTTCCTCTTCAAAGAGTTTATACCAGACAGTGCTCCCTGACACTAACTATATGGTGCCGTGTTTTCTTCCCCAACTTTCTGAATCTACGAGGTGAAAATGACATCTACTGTCATTTAATTCACATCCTTTTTAGTATGCATGCGATTGAGTACCCTTATATATATATATATATATTTATATATATATATAAATATATATATATAAATATATATTTAAACACTGTTGGTGACTCTTCTTCTGTGAGCTGCCTGCTGATGTCCTTTGCTCATTTTTTCCCCCTAATTGCCTTTTAGCCTTATTCTTCCTGATTTTTACACCAAGAAAATCAAACCTCTGTGACATGAATTTCAGATCATCTTATGGGACTGCTTTGATCATTTGTACTGGAGTAATTTATCCTTTTAGTCTTAGTAATTTCTTGTAATTGACTCATGGGGAAACGGCGCGGAGGCTGGAGGGCACTCTGGGAAACGTCACCTTCATTTCCTGGAATTTTTGCATGCTCTGTTTCTCTCCATATTCTGTAACGTCAGTCCTGAGGG
This sequence comes from Saccopteryx leptura, assembly GCF_036850995.1. Taxonomy (NCBI): domain Eukaryota; kingdom Metazoa; phylum Chordata; class Mammalia; order Chiroptera; family Emballonuridae; genus Saccopteryx; species Saccopteryx leptura. Next base: position 223,894,784 of record NC_089504.1, on the reverse strand, counting down.
AATGTCTTTCAAGTCTTGCCTACCTTCCTTTCTTTTCAATTGGCGGGTTCTGTGTTAATAAACACATGGCCTTCCAGGGTCCAATTCTTTTTTTTATCCTGTAAGAATTGCTGTTCAAAGCAGAGTTTAAAATGCATAGATGGCAGGAACATCGCCTGCCCACACCGCCCCATCTCCAATCCTGGCTTGCTGTCTATGGGATGAATTTGATTCTCACAAATCAAAGCCATTGTGAAAAGTCATCACCTGTGATGAGGGATAGCAAAACATTGTTTGTGAAGTTGTGTCTCCTACACAGAGCTGTGTGTGCTTACATCCTGTTAAAACAATTAACCAAAACTTTAAGAGGAGGATGATGACAGGTCCTGTTTGTAGGTGTCCAGTGAGGGGTGGAAGCCAGGCCTACCCCTAGCTGACATCTAATGACCGAGAGGGAGATCTGAAAGATGCACACATCAAAATTGTTTGGAAAGATGGTTTTAGAGCCACTGGGAGGGCAGCTCTGTGGAGAAACACAGTCCATGTTGGTATATACTTACTCAGTCCGCAAGGGACAGTCTGACCCCATATAGGCCTGCAGGGAATCATCATATTAAAAAATTCTCCTGGTCCAGATTTTTACTAGGTTTATGGATCTACCCTCAGCTCCCTGTTTCTCTTCCCTTCTGTGCTTGGCCATCCACATGAAGGTCGAGTCCTTTAATGTGGAGCGAAGTAAGGGTTGCATTTCTGTCTTCCAAGTTACAGAGTGGTATTGTGGACCCAAGTGGCTATTTAAAGTAAATATCTATTGATTGCCTGCCACATAGCAGACAGTGTGCGTGGGGCTGGGTCACAACAGTGACCAATGGCGATGAACACAGCTTTTCTGGAGCCTTCAGTCTAGTGAATGACCCAGAGGAAACAATTAAAATAGCACATGAGGAGGTCCAGGGACAGGTGAGAAGGGCAGGAATGGCCAGTGACAACTGAGATTTGGCCTCTAGATCTCTGAGCCAGGGCCCTGCCCTCTGCAGTGTCCCCCCTATCTTTGGAAGGTTGTGCTGTGCACAGAAGACAGATAAGTGAATGACACAATGTACAGCATGGGTAGTGTAGTGGGTACGAGCATTGTGCGGTCATTTATATATATATTAGAATATAAATTTTGGCCTGACCTGTGGTGGTGCAGTGGATAAAGAGCCGACCTAGAACTCTGAGGTCGCCGGTTCAAAACCTTGGGCTTGCTGGTCAAGGCACATATGGGAGTTGATGCTTCCTGCTCCACCCCCCTTCTCCCTCTTCTCTAAAATGAATAAATAAAATCTTTAAAAAAAAATTGAAAGAATATAAATTTTATAATTCCATAAACTCTCTTCCTCTAATCCAACAATGCCTCATCAGTCAGACTGCATTTCCAGACCCTGGCTTTCATCTGAGCACAGTAGTAAGCAACTAATTTTTATTTTTATTTTTTATTTATTGATATTTAGAGAGAAGGGAGAGGATGAGGGGTAGAGAAGTGAAAAACATCAACTCAACTCATAGTAGTTGCTTCCTGTATGTGCCTTGACCAGGCAAGCCCAGGGTTTCGAACCAGCAACCTCAGTGTTCCAGGCTGACACTTTATCCACTGCGCCACCACAGGTCAGGCAGTAGTGAGCAACTATTAAAGTACCGAACCTGTTGAACATCATGGTGCCTTTCTATGGAGGAGACTGTAGCCAGGAATGTAGATGAAAGCCAAAGTAAGAGAGAGTCCCAGTGGTCATCAGCGTTGGTCAGCTGGTGGGGGGGCTGGTCTGAGGGGCCCAAGGCAGGGTGGGGTGGGGTGCCTGAAGGGCTGGGCTCAGCTGGGATTGTCAGATGGAGCACTTTTCACGTAGCCTTCAGCACGGTGGCCTCAAGATGGTCAGTGAACAAGGTGGAAACTGTGCAGCCTTAGTGAGGACAAGCACGCCACCCTACCCCACAGACTTCACTGGTCACCTAGCCATTAGGAAGTCCGGGCAGATGCAGTGAGAACTGGACCCCACTTCTCGATGGGATGAGTGTCAAAGGGGTTGCAGCCACCTGTAAACCACACACTATACGATTTTAGGATATACCAAAACGTTCATATTATTTATACATCCCATTCTTTACCAACTTGAACTGTTTATTTTTTTAAGAATTTTCTTTATTGATTTTACAGAGAGAGGAGGAGGGCAATGAGAGGTATGAACTCAGAGTTGCTTCATTTTAGTTGTTCACTGGTTGCTTCTTCTTTTTTTTTTTTTGTTTGTATTTTTCTGAAGTTGGAAACAGGGAGGCAGTCAGACAGACTCCCGCATGCGCCCGACCGGGATCCACCCGGCATGCCCACCAGGGGGCGATGCTCTGCCCATCTGGGGCGTTGCTCTGTTGCAACCAGAGCCATTCTAGTGCCTGAGGCAGAGGCCACAGAGCCATCCTCAGCGCCCGGGCAAACACTGTTCCAATGGAGCCTTGGCTGAGGGAGGGGAAGAGAGAGACAGAGAGGAAGGAGAGGGGGAGGGGTGGAGAAGCAGATTGGCGCTTCTCCTGTGTGCCCTGGCCAGGAATCGAACCCGGGACTCCCGCATGCCAGGCCGACGCTCTGCCACTGAGCTAACTGGCCAGGGCCACTGGTTGCTTCTTATATGTGCCTTGACCAGACAAGCCCAGGGTTTTGAACCAGTGACCTCAGCGTTCCAGGTTGACACTTTATCCACCGTGCCACCACAGGCCAAGCTTGAATGGGTTTAAGAAAAGTTTAGCAGTGTCTAAAAACAATGGAGTTTTTTTAAAAAAAATATATTCAGTAACAGGCAGAGCAGTGTATCTGCAGTACTACGTACAGCAAATCCCAATAACATAAAATTGCATATGATTGTGTGACTCTGGTACAGTCCCTGAGCCATGGTCTGGGCCACTTTACATGGCCTTTCTGTTATTTCTTCATCATCACTGAGAAGCAGCGTTTATTCTCAGGAGAAGCAGTGAAGTGCCCCGGGGTGATGCCAGCCCAGTGCCCCTCTTGTCTCCCAGGGTGCGAGTGTGGGGCCATCCTGGAGAAGCGAGAGAGGTCCGTCCCCTCCAAGAACCCATGGGCTGCTGTGGAGAGGTGGCGGCTGTAGGAGAGGAGGGGACCTGGACCTGTGCTGTCCAAGGCTTTCTGTTTGCAGTTTCGAACCTTCCTGGGGGCTTCGGGTGCTGCGGCCCAGTAGAAAGAACCTTGTGATGTACCTGCAGCGGCTCCCCCAAAGCTTTTTGCCCACCTTTAGCTGCATGGAGTGGGGAGGTATGGGGTCAGGGCAGGGAGGTCATTGCTGTCTTGGTGAGGGCACAGAAGGGGTTCCGATGGGGCCCTTAGGGTAACGGCCGTGCCACATGCATAAACACTCAGCACACTGCAGCCCTCAGGTGCTGAAGGCCTTGCAGGATAAAGGGTTACTGGTCTGGAGATCCAGCAACACCAGGCTTTCTCCCTACATGAGGAAAATGAATACTTTTTTGGTGCCTTTAGTGTCAGGGCCTCTGAGGCAGCAAGTTCAAAGAATCTTGGAGAGACTTAATCTCTCCCCAACTTTGTTCCCTTTGTTTGCACTCCAGGCTGATGCCTTCAGCTCTGTTCCCACAAATGGCTGGACTGGATGAAGTTTTGGGTTGCACTCAATGGCTTCTTTGTGTCATGTAATTCTCCAAACAGAGAATTCAGTGCTCAAGAAAACTCAAGAGGTATTCTGATATCAGATATGGAGGGGACACTTTTGTGTGAACTGCCATTCAGCCAACATGCTTTGATTCTTTGCATCATAAACAGCTACAAGGAAGCAGTGCTGAGCTGTCTCTGCCCAGACACTGGGATTTGCCGTCATTAACACTGCAGGGACGGTGCTCTGCCCGTCACTGAGCATTCAAAACAAAAACAAAACAAAAACAAAACAAAAGACTCAGTGGCTTTTGGACACTGCTGTAATTTTCTCAAGTTAGTAAAGAATGGGATCTACTTGGAACACCCTGAAATCAAACCCATTTCCATCCTCCCATCGAGAGGCAGGGTCTGGTTCCCCCTGAATCTGCTGACTCCTGATGGTTTGGTGACCAGCGCAGTCTGTGGGGTGGGGCAATGTGCTTGTCCTCATTAAGGGCTGTGCAGTTTCCACCTTGTTCACTGACCATCTTTTTAAAAAAATTAAAAATTAATTTAGATTACAGTTGACATGCAATACTGTATTAGTTTCAGGTGTACACCATAGTGATTAGACATTTATATACCTTATGAAATGACAATCCTGGTAAGTCCAGTCCCCATCTGACACCATCCATAGTTATTACAGTACCATTGACTACATTCCTTGTGCGGTACTTCACATTCCTATGACTGTTTTTATAACTGATCATTTGTACATCTTAATCCCTTTACCTTTCTCACCCAGTCCCCCAACCTCCTTTTCATTTCACCGACCATCTTGAGGCCACTGCTGCAGGGGCTGCCTGATGGCGCTCCATCTGACAATCCCAGCTGAGCCCAGCCCTTTAGGTCTCACTTTGGTTTTTACCTGCATTCCCGACTGTAGTCTCCTCCATAGAAACAGGCAAGTATAACGTCCAACAGGCACAGTACTTTAATAGTCACTCAATTACAACACTCAGACAAAGCCTGGGTCTGAAATGCAGTCGGATGGGTGAGGCATTGCTGGCTTAGACAGAGCGAGTTTATGGGATTATAAAATTTACATGCTGCAAAATATATATTGTTAAAATTGACCACCCAATGCTTGCACCTGCTATCTTACCCATACTTGTACATTGTGTCGTCACTTATGTATCTACTGTGCACAGCACAATCGTCCAAAGAGAGGGGCACAGCAGAGGGCAGGACCCTGGCTCAGAGAGGCCACATAGCACAGAAGGATCCTCTGCTCAAGCCTTGTCCAAATCCTTGACTCACGAAATAACGAAATAACGAGATAGAATACAACAGATGCTGGAGGCTAAATTTGGGGTAGTTTGTATTGAAGCAACAGGTGAGTGGGACACATTGCTTATGTCTCCTTAAAGCTGGTGAAATCTGGGTGAGTGAACCTGAGGGGCCACAGTGAGGGGCGTGGAGCTGTTCTCAGAGGTTCGCAGGGGGGAGCAGGGCCGAGGAGAAGGACTCCGTGTGGCCAGGCCTCTGGCTCGGGAGTCTGTGATTTCCGCTCTGAGTCACTGTCGGAGTACTCTCAGTCACTCAGGCACGTAAGCCGCCGGGGTCTATAAAAACCGGCTGTGCCGCTAAGCAGCCTTTCCAGAACAAGACATTCCTTTGTTGTATGAATTCCTTGTGAGAATTTTACAAGGAAATAAGCTTTTCATCTCCATGTAAAAGCTTCAGTTGGTATCGGGCCATATTATTAAATAAGGATTAAAAATAGCCCTGAGTTTTTAAACACGAGGATAAACAGCAAGTTCCATTTTGGTCGCCATGTATTTCTTGTGATGTGATTGCCCCCTCCCCACTGTAACAATGAACAGGTAACTATGCCTTGGGCCAGAATTTAAAGCTAAAAGCAGTTTGGTTCAATGATTAAGCTAGGTGGGTCAAGGGTGACCAACCTCCTAATGCGTGGATTGTTATGACAGTCGAGCAGAGCAAAGCTATACATTGTTGGGAATATATTTAGGATTACTAGGCTCTTTGAAATGTTTGGGGCTGTGTTTCAAAGTCTTAAGTTCTAAAATATGTTTCTCAGGACCGAGGTGTAACAATGGATGAAATTATTCTTAAGTCCTGAGGATATGGCATAATGAGAATGCTGTTCTGAGACTGAGCGTAAGGCCCTCTGGGAACCTAACAAACCCGTGTGGGTTGTCGCAGGCAGACAGTGAGCACCCGTTCACCCCATTCGGGAGGACGGCCTAAACCAGTGGTTGGCTATGCAGACAATGTCAACACAGAAAGTGTTTTATCATCGGTGCAAGTTTTTATTCATTTAAGAAAAAAATTCTAATATTTTCTGTTCTAAACTAGGCCTGGCTGCACTTGTGATCCGTGTTTCCTCTATAGGCTTACTGGAAGCACGATGCATCATATTTGTGTCACAGGATACTCTGGTGTCATATCAATACACAATACCAGCAAAGTCACAGCAGCGGTGAGGGGCGCGGCAACCTTCCCATTAGAGAGGCTGCATGGGTTTGACTCTTAGTGTGCAAGGGGACTCATTCCTGGCTCTGGGTTTTGTCTGTTGCTGCTGTCCTTGCTGGCTCTTTGTTGCTCCACTAGAGGGCAGAAGAGGAAGGCAGAAGACCTCGGGACAATGGCCAGTTGGGTGGTCAGTCTCCTGTCCCCTTAGCCTTTAACTTCTTTGCCTTGCACAAAAGTTAAAGAATGGGAGAAACCCTTGTAGATGATCAGCACTGCATAGCCATCGTGGGATGGGAGAGCTGGAATCGCTGGACTTTTACCTGCAAGCAGCCCCATCCAGCCTTGGCAGTCATTCCTGCACTATATATAATCGTGGTAATAACAGAAGTCCGGCAGGGCGCCTGCTGCTTTCCGCTCTCTTCCCCATGGGTCCTCCTCTGTCCCAGGTGCAGGGTGGCCTGTCCCTGCCACACCCCGCATGGCCCCATCCTGTACCTCGCCGAGAGGTGTGGGCAGGACCACTGAGGATTCCTGCTTCTTGGCGCTGAGTTGAGGAAGCAGAGAGGAGGTGCCGCTGAGCTGGGAGAAGCTTGCCCAGAGGGTGGAGAAGAAAGATGGTCCAACTAATTAAGGGGCGCATCTCCTAGATGCATGGACACAGGTTTCTTCCCTCAGCCTCTGAGGGGGCTCACGAGTGGGAATTCCACAATTCAAGCAGAGGTGTCAGATTCTGACCTCAGCTATGTCAGGATCTCCCCAAAGATGGTAGCTTGTCTCTTAGAGAGATTGTGAAATCAGCTAAGCGTACCATAGGGCCTGGCACTCCCTGTCACATCTCTGATCTCTCTTCATGTCAACTCTGTCATCCTTTTGCAGGACATTCCTCCCCCAATTTTGTGGTTGGTTGGGCATTTCTCTCATTGTTGTTCCTTTAGCTCTTGTTTCCAAGGGAAAAATCAGTCAATATATCAATTCAGCTCACGTCATCTTTCCCAGAAACGTGGGCCACTTATTAAGAATATCCTTCCTCTGAAAAGGTGTTTGTTGCTGATGTTTCAGAAATGTAAGTTTTTAAAATCCGTAGCCTGGGTTTTCGGAGCTTTAAACCTACGGCAAGTTAGGTGAGTAAGCTTTTCATGGTTTGTAGAGGATGACTAAGTTCCTACCCCGTCACCCGTAGCATCTGAATAAAAGTGGAAACAGTCAAAAAAACAAAACAAAACAACAACCCTGAAATTATTCAACTTAATTCACAGAGACTGATGTGTGAAGTAAGTTTATGGCTCTAGATGTCTAGGGTGTAGATGGGATTTTGGAATGTTCTCCATATGAGTACCCCAAACTAGGTCGGGAATAGAGTCAAGCTTGTGCAACTCTGGATGCTGACTTTTCTTGGGATGCACCTGTCCTCCTGACCTTTGTCACTGTCCCCTCAACCTTGAGGACATGTTGACCCATCATAGACACTGAATGCTTCTCTGTTCACAGTGCTGGGGAATGTGTTTAGAGGGTGATTGATTGATTGATTGATTGAGTGATTAATTTATGTACTCATTCACTGATTCAGCAAGCATTATTCAGCATCTCAAATCCATAACAGAAAAATACTTTATTATTTTTGCACAATTTTCTCTTTCAGAATGGGGTGTTCTGTTCCTGGTTTGGGGCACCCAATTTTTTTTTTTTTTTTTGTATATTTTTCCGAAGCCAGAAATGGGGAGGCAGTCAGACAGACTCCTTCATGCGCCTGACTGGGATCCACCCGGCATGCCCACCAGGGGGCGATGCTCTGCTCATCCGGGGGTCGCTCTGTTGAGACCATAGCCACTCTAGCGCCTGAGGCAGAGGCCACAGAGCCATCCTCAGTGCCCGGGCAAACTTTGCTCCAATGGAGCCTTGGCTGCGGGAGGGGAAGAGAGAGACAGAGAGGAAGGAGGGGGAGAGGGGTGGAGAAGCAGATGGGCGCCTCTCCTGTGTGCCCTGGCTGGGAATCGAACCCGGGACTCCTGCATGCCAGGCCGATGCTCTACCACTGAGCCAACCGGCCAGGGCCTCAATTTTTTTTTTTTTTTTTTTTGCCATTTTTACCCTGTACCTGATTTTGTCAGGTCAACCTTGCTTGAATAGATTGATGGGGGAGACGGTGTCAGACCAGTCCCTCTCAGCTCCCTCTTCTCCTGGTGTTCGTTGTGGGGGATGGGGTGTCTCTGTGACCAGGGTCCCACAGATCATTATCATCACCAGTTAGTGTGAATTTGGACAGAGATGGGGTCCAGAGAGCCAGAGCAGGTCTGGTTTAGGTGAGCCCAAGGATGGACTGGACAAGCTAAGACATGTAGCCCCCTTAGGGTAAAAAATACCTGGGACACAGCAAGAACCCTTCCTTCCCCTTTAAATCCCCCTGAACATTTTTTTCATAGCTGTGTGGATATCAGCGACAAATAAATGAGTACACTCCCAGTCTCACATACCTTCTTCTTCCAAAGACCACAGGGTAGACCAGTCTTTCCCTGTGTAGTTAACTACCTGCAGACACCTTCCTGTAAAATGGCATCTAGTTATTCTATACAAAAAGCAATATTTTGTTACCTCATCTTTGTATTACAGTTTCTTTCTTTTTATTCTTTTTTTAAAAAAAACAGTTTTGAATTTACTGGTAGTGACTTTGGTTCATAAAATTATACAGGTTTTGCCTGACCAGGTGGTGGCGCAGTGGATAGAACATTGGACTGGGATGCGGAGGACCTAGGTTTGAGACCCTGAGGTTGCCAGCTTGAGCGCGGGCTCATCTGGTTTGAGCAAAAGCTCACCAGCTTGGACCCAAGGTTGCTGCCTCGAGCAAGGGGTCACTTGGTCTGCTGAAGGCCCATGGTCAAGGCACATATGAGAAAGCAATCAATGAACAACTAAGGTGTTGCAATGAAAAACTGATGATTGATGCTTCTCATCTCTCTCCATTCCTGTCTGTCTGTCCCTATCTATCCCTCTCTCTGACTCTCTCTCTCTCTCTCTGTCAAAACAAAACAAAACAAAACAAAAAATTATACAGGTTTCAGTTACACAATTGCATTTCAGCTTCCAAGCCTCACTCTTCCCTTTAATATAAAACCAAAATAAATAAGGCAGTTCTTAAGGGACTGGATGTGCCTAGATTGGATTGAGAATAACTAATGGACATCTCTGTGAGGCAGATGAAGGGACGTGGTACCCTGACCTGGGATCCCTGTGGCCACAGGACGAGTTGCAACAAATTAGGGCCACTGGTTTCCTGGCCACTTACCACTACTGCCTCGTTCGGAAACAGGAGCCTTGGAGTGGTTGCCTCTCAACTGGTTTGTGGACAGCTATGGGAGCTGGATCTCAGGCTCACCGTCTTATCTGCAAGGGTCAGGGTTAGGGAATCTTGAAACTGGATGAACCCCACCCACCCACTCACCCACACACCTTTTCATTTCTCGGGAGTGAGGGTGGGGAGGGAGTTGGGATATTTGCCAATCAAAGCATGTGGCACTTCCTTATGTTAAAGCCAGGGCATTATCCTTGGCCTTGGCCAGGTATCTTGGTGTTTCATCTGTTTAGAGAGCTGGCTGACAGGCTGTACATTATGCTATAACTAGGAGTGGGAAATGGGATGATTCTGTAATGCTGGAACTCTTCTAAGTTCTCTACGTTTAAAAGGCTTACATCTATAGGTGGTTGGTACCTGTAATGCTGGTGGCCGAGGCCAGGCAGGTTCCCACTGGATTTGGGCAGACGGTGGAGAAACTGTGGAGCCGGAAAGTGGTGGGCCATTCCCATTTCACAGATTTTCACAATGGCAGACAAGCACAGAGGCAGGGAAAACTGCTTCTCACGGCAGCCGCAGCCGGTGAATGACAGCAAAACAGCTCTCACAGTGGCGGGCAAGCGATTCATCATCCACCCTCAGGGAGAGCACCCTGTAGCCTTACGTCGTCTATACACACGTGTCTCTGCCCCGTGCTCATTCAAAGTGCAAGGAGCAAGCCTAACAGCTGTTTTTCCTACAGTGCCACATGTCTTTGGTCATGGATAAATTAATTATCCATGGCCTAGAAACCCCTGAAGTTGTAAGCATTTAGAAACTACAAGGAAATGCAGAATGAAATCTAATTGTTAAAGTTGGAGTAGTGACCTTCTCAAATTCTATTAAAATTTTAATGATTTTGCTAATATCACTTTTTAAATTTTTTTGGATGCTGACTTTGTCTGATTTTCTTGCTTTTGAAGCTTAAAGCCAACTTTCCCTGTTTTATACCGAATATGATTTAGGTCCTACTCCTGGTTGATTCTTCATCTCCTTTCACCAATGCAAAACAATAGGCCATTTGAGCCCAAAGCTTGTGAAACCAGAGGTTTCGGTTTATAAGTGCCGGCTTAGCCTCAACTCTCAGTGGCCAGGAGAAAACAGAGCATCTGGGATAATGAGCAGATGGATGTAGTTTAGGCTTCTGAAACATGGAGGTACAGTTTACTAAATTGGCACTTAAAGTTTAAAAAATTGCATCCCATTCCACCACTGATCTGGCCCATGGCCCTGTGGTGATTTAGGCAGTCACCTCTCTCTTTCACAAGTCCTGTTTGTGCCGGGAGCTGTTCATTTGTTTGCTATTCTTGTTGAAGTTGCAAAAGCCCATCAGAGATAATTCCATTAAAGCAAGACCACTGCAGGAGAAATGGATGACCTAATTGACTAGAAATAGCTCTGTTCCATTTGTCCTTGAACAGGAAGCAGACATTTTCAATGAATGCTTCATCCATGAGACCTACCACGAACTTTAATTTAGAAAAACAAATCTACCTAAGTACCCAAGGTGGCTATTTTTCAGTATACCAGATGATTTAATTTTGTTTGTCTATTTATTCATTTATTTATTGTATTTTTTATTGAGTTATAATTGGCATACAACATTATATTAGCTTTAGGTGCACACCATAATGATTTGATGTTTGTGTATGTTGTAAAACGATCCCCACAATATGTCTTGTTAACATTTATCACCATACACAGTTACAGAATTTTTTATTTTTTGTGACGAGAACTTTCAAGGTTTACCCTCTTAGCAACTTTCAAATATGTAAAACAGTGTTACTAACTATAGTCACCATGCTGTACGTTATGTGACCGTGACTATTTATTTAATAACTGGAAGTCTGTAGCTTCTGATCCCTGTCACTCATTTTGCCAACCTCCCAATACCTGTACCTGCCTCTCACAATTTCCAATCTGTTCTCTTTAGCCTTAAGTTTGTTTGTGTTTGTTTTGTTTTTTTAAATTCCACATATAAGTGAAACATAGAGTATTTGTCTTTCTCTCTCTGACTTATTTCATTGAACATAAAGCCTTCAAGTTCTGTCCAAGTTGTCACAAATAGCAAAGTTTCCTTCTTTTTTGTGGCCCAGTAATATTCCATTGTGCACACACACACACACACACACACACACACACACACACATATATATATCGCAGTTTCTTTATGCATTTCTCCTCCAGTGGACACTTAGGTGGTTTCCTACATGAGCAAAGTATGCACTTTCTCTGCTGATCTCAACTCAAGATTCATTTTCAAAGGCATACTGCCTAGGTCTCAAATGTGTTTGGGACTCCGTTATTGCAGTGCGTAGGACAGAAAGACATTGTCTTCTTCAACTAGTTTTCCCATGGGATCTAAGTGGGGAGTCAAGGGTGTGGAGACCAACGCGCCCTAGTCTTTCCAGGACTTCCCTGGCTTTAAAACTGAAAATACTAGGTTTTAGGAAACCCAAGTCCTGGGCAAATTGGGAAGGTTTAGCCTCTGATAGGGGCTAAAAACTAACTAGTGACATTTGAAAAACAGAACGTAATTGGGCATGGATGAGGTAAAAGTGGTGATGAATCTGAACATGCATCTCAGGGCCACTAAGGGGCGCCAACAGCAAAAGAGTTAGAATGACCACAAACGTGGTGGCTTAGAACAGCTCACATTTATTATCTTACGGTTATGTTGGTCAGAAGCTCAACATGAGCCTCACTGGCCTAAAAATAAGTCATAAGCAGGGCTTCTTGTCTTTCTGGAGGTTCTAGGGGAGTAGCCATGTCTTTGTCCACCTGCATTCATTGGCTTATGGCTCCTTCCTCCATCTTCAAAGTTCACCCTTTGACTATTGTTCTCTTGTCAAGTCTTCCTGACCAGAGCTGGGGGAGGTTCCCACTTGTAAAGATGCATATGATCGGATTGGGCCCACTTGATGGTTCAGGACAGCCTCCCCACCTCAAATCCATGACCTTGACCACATTCACCGAGTCCTCGTATGCCATGGAAGTTTCACATTCACGGGTTCTGAGTAGTAGGATGTGAATATTTTTGGGGGGCCATTAGTCTGCCCCCTGCACCAGTAAATAGTCTCAGGGATTGTGCTTTCACATTCTGTCACGGTAACCCGAGGCATGGTCAGAATGAGTTGTGGTCAAGGGGTAGACCTGTCACAGGCGAAACAACGAGACCTTGATTCTCATCTTGAGAGAAAGAACTCAATCAAGAGAAAACATGCAGCAAGTAAAGGACGAATTTGTTGGCCGTGCAGGAGGAAAGTCAGAGAAAAGTGGGCCTTAGAGACAGGGTCAGGGGATTAGCCTTTAACGAGCCACCGCTGCCCACTGCTCCCCTGGTTGCAAGTCTCACTGGGACTCTCAGAGCTTAGGAGAAAGAAAGGGCAAGGAAAACGTGCCTGGGGGGCAAAGAGGAGAAGGAGGGGGGAAGGTGCAGGCTTGCTCCCAGAAAGGAGAGTGCATGGGGTCCTCATCCTAGGGGTTTTTAAAGGTGGAGACTAGAGGAGGTCCCAGGGGAGGATCTCAATAGCCTATTCACCAGGTCTCCATGTGTGTCTTTTAGGGTTCTGGTCCTCATTGGTCCCTGCCAGGGCAGTGGGTCATTAGTCAATGCAGCTAGTCCTGAGGTCAGCCATAGCATCGTTTGTCTGGTTTTGCTGCTTTTCTGGGCCTGGAGCTGACACACAACTGAGGCCTAAATGTTTTCCCTAGGGTTTAAGGCTTAAGCGCTAGTCTCAGGCCCCTTCTAAGGGGTTAAAACCACACAACTAACAATATGCCAGGGGAGGAAAGGTCAGGAGAGCGTCCACCCACATCCATGACCAGTGATATGAAATCTGGGGCTCTGAACCACGACCAGCTGAGGGAGGAAAGGTCACCCTGGGAGGAAGGTCCTGTGTTCCCCTTTAGTCCATTGATGGGCACCTGGGGCTTTCCTCCCTGGTGACCTTCTGGGCTTAGCCCATCGTCCTTGCTCTGCTCACGTCTGTGTACCTGCCTACCACAGACCTCTGTGGAAAGTTAGCTGGTGGTGGTTTCCTGGCAGCTTCTGAGATTGCTCCACCTGCCCTTAGCCGGTGCCCTCTCAGAGTCTGAAGTGAGAAGAGCCAGCCTGAAAAGTCCTTTTCCTACCGCAGGAAATGTCCTCGCTTTGTGGTCAGTGCTCTCTTGGTGCTTTTATGGAGAGCTATTCATGGCCAAGGTCAGGCATCTGGTTTTACCAACCTTAAAAATAATTCCAGACCCAAACTCTTGTCCACACCGCTGGAACAAGCTCTACTGGCTGGTGGCTGGGCAGGGCAGGCCTCACAGGAGCTTTGGAGGAGGACCTTGGCCTCGCCTGCTCTATTGGAGGAAGGGTGGGGGCAGGCCTGCCTGCGAAGGTGCCTGGCTTTGCAGGATGCCCCGGTGTCTGCAGGTGGGTGCCAGTCCCGCATGGGTGTCGGGGTCTGCACCCTGTTAGTGGGGCAGAAAGACTGTCTGCACTCCCGCATGGGGGTGGTGGATGCAATGTCACACTCACTGTCACCCTAAGTTCTAGCAAAAATTTTCTACAGAGGGAACAGATATGTAGCACATGGCCAGAGGCCCCCAACCCACTCGGTCACCAGAGTTGTCCCCGAGGCTGTCGTGTCTTCTCCCCTCTGCTCCTGCTCTCTCCCAGCACGCGGGGCATGTATTTGCATTGTCTCAACCCAGCGTCTCTTTTGTCTCAACCACTGTTTGTCCTTGGCTCTGTCCACCTGTTTCTAATATGTTGTCTCTTGTTACTGTTGATTTGTGCAAGCCACCTCCAATCCTTACTGAGGGGGAGGGGGTGAAACCAACACACAGACTTTTCCTCTGACGAAGGGCCCTTCTGGAGCCAGTGCCACAGCGAGCTAAAGGGGAGGGACTTGTGCTGACTCCTGGGTTCAGATCCTGCTGGGTCATCTTGGGCAAGTTGCTGTACCTCTCTGTGTCTTCCTTCCTCACCTATTAATGGAGAAAGAGTAATATTTCCTGCGTCGAATAGGGCTGCTGTCAGGTTTAGCCAAATTAATATAAGTGACATGTTCAGAACAGTGAGTAGTTGAAGGTCAAGGCTATGGAAGTGACAGCTGCTGTCATCACTATCACCATTATTGTTTCCTAACAGCCCTCGTGCTTGTAATGACAATTGTAAAAGACAGAACCGGAATCCACGATCTTGAGGCCTCTGGTGAGCTCTTTTTGGGAAGATGCACCAAATTATGTATCTTCTTTTTAGAGTGAGAGGGGGGAGCTAAATGCCTAGGTAACACTCACCGATATTGATCCTTCGATTCTGAGTTCCCGGGAGGCAGACGCTCAGCTGCGCCAGGGGGTCCTCACGCTCTGCCCACGCGGCCTGGAGGGCACCAGGCGGCTTTCCTGTTGGAACTGGGACAGCGTTCCTAACTCTGCTTTTCAGTTCGAGGGGAAGTCTGGAGGATCAGAGCGAGGGTGGCTTTTGCTGAGACTGATTTAAGGACCTAAAAAGGAGGCGGTCCCGGCTGCTGGCCCTTCTGTACAGTACCCTCTGGTCTGGAGTGTCTGTCACACTGGAGGTGGCCCTTCTGTGCAGTGGCCCCTGGTCTGGAGTGTCTGTCACACTGGAGGTGGCCCTTCTGTGCAGTGCCTCCTGGTCTGGAGTGTCTGTCACACTGCAGGTGGCCCTCCTGGGACCTCTGCCACCTGAACTGGGTTGAACTGCTTGTCTTTCCCGAAGGTGTGTTAGGGGCTCTGAGTGACTTGGGGAGCTCACCAGGCTTGTCCCCAAATCCCTCCTCATTCCCCCGCCTGTCTCCTGGTTCTTTCTCCAGGGAGCTCGCAGTTCTGTGCCCTCAGCCTGTGAGGTGTCAGGCCCTCACCTGCTCAATTGTGGGCTAACCTGGGCCCATGTTCTGGTTAGGAAGGGGCAGAGCCCTGCTGCCAGGTAACCTGTGAGGACATTCATAGGGCGTCTCCTCCTATAAAAATGAGGCTCCTATCTGGGCAGAGGATAGAGTGACTAATGGGCCTAGCCAGCCTGGGACGTAGAGGTGGGGGTGTGGACTTCCAGTTTGAAAATCAGGGCAGTCCTGGCAAACCAGGGTGAGCTGGTCATTTTGGGTGGGTGGGTGGAAAAGGAGTTCCCAGACAGATGGGCCGGGGGGGGACCTGGGGACAGATCAGGCGGCGATGCTACTGGGCCTACCGCCTTCTCCTCAGGGAGGGGCCTGGCTTCGTCGTTGTTAAGGAATGCCACTTGCTCCCATGAGAGTTTTTATGGAGAGACTACCATGGACCGGGCCTGGGCCGTGGGCGCTGTCAGGGGAGTGGGATGAAATGAGCATGTCGCAGGCACTCAGGGGGACGGTCAATCGCTCGTTTGGGACAGAGGTCCACCCTGAAGGAATGTAACCAACAGGAAATAATTAGTAAACAATTTGGTGCTAAACCAGACAGAGCTGACCATGTTGTAAATAGACTGCGGAACAGGGAGCCAGAAAAAGGGAGTCAGAGGGGAGGACTCAGCTCCTAGGCCTGGGGTCGGAGCGCCGTGCATTGGGGGGTGGGGCAGCAGTAGCCTAGGAAGGGGACATGGCAGCTGGCTGGAGAGGGGACAGAGTAACTGGCTTGACTGGCATACATTGGAAAGTGGAAAGGGAAGGAAGAAAGGAGGGAAGGAAGGAAAGGGGGAAAGACAGACTAAGGACTGGTGGATAGATGAGGGAAGGAGGGCTGAAGAGTGGAAGGAAGGCAGGTGGAGGGAAATTACTGAGTTTCTGCGCGTCAGACATCATTTTGTGTTTTCTACAAACAATGGCACACAAAGGGCATCTAATTGTCACCCCCCACCCCCACCCCAGGAACAGCCCCGTGATCTGTCCATTGTGAACAAGGAAAGGCCTCCATTGGAAGGCAGGTACTTGCCCTGGTCACAGTGCTTAGAGCAAGGAAATTCGAATTTGTACCTGAATGACACCCAGCAGAACAGGCTAAGGAAAGGGCGTTTTATCAGTGTTCACCTGAGCAGGATCCAGGAGAGATGAGAGGGGCCAGAAATGCGAGACCAAGACCCAGTGTGGCGGGGGTTGGGGGATACTGGGGGCGGGGCGGCTCAGAGACCAGGGCAGGTGATTTCGATGGAGGACACCACACCCGTGCTGGGGACAGACTGGTGTTCAGGTCTGGAGACTAGGGAGGAACCTCTTCTCCATCCTGAGGACCTGGGAGAACAGGAGAGACCTCTCTTCATCTAATCTGGCTTGTGGCGGTGTCTCTCTAAGCCTCAGTTTCCTCATTTGTACAATAGGATTGGTAATAGAACCTCCTCTAGGAGTCAGAGTAGACTGAGTCCTGTTACGTCCATAATCATTTGGAGCCACCCCTGAAGTCAGAGCCATAAGCATTTGCCATTACCCATTTTTGAAAAATCATGTTGGCAAAATCACTGACTTTGGAGGACATTTTCTTCAGAAGAATTCTTGCTGGATGGTAACGGGGTGCGCTAGGTTGTTCCTCCCCACATCGCTGTAATAACCTTTCTTCAAGTGTCTCTGTCGCTCTGGTGTGTGGACCTTCACATCCCAGCTCAGGGAGCGGTGCCTTCTCCCCCGCTGCACGCAGCTCCCTTTCCCAGGTGACCGTGGGCCACAGGCAGCCAGTGCCTGCTTGGGTTTCCTTAGCGCCACCTGCACAAGTCAGAAAGGAGACCTGCCTTTAGACTTTTACTTTTACAAGCAGAGGCCGTTGGTGTCACTGCTTGCAAAGAAAGCAGCTCCCTTGGTGGTCCATCCGCTGTGTGTGGGTCAGGGGCCCAGAGCTCCTTGGATGTCCCGTCCTCTGGACCTTTGTCCCAGAGGCTGGTGTGACTCTCAAGACACCAATGCCATGCCAGGGCCTGGCTTTTTTTTTTTTTCTGGTCTCCTGTCTGAAGATCTGTTTGCTTTTGCAATTAAGAAAATGACTTCAGTTAGTTAATTTTCACTTGGAATATGTATTGGAGGCGTGGTTTCTTCTGGGGGGGGGGCGGGAATCCATGGTTCTTTAAGAACTGTACGGTTTGGCATGAAAATCAGACGATTTGAGCCTTGTTAAAAAGTACCCTAAATTTCATAATTGCCTGTTGTGGTGCATGCCCATGTGGAAGAGTAATGATGATGATGTTGATGATGATAATGACAATAATCGCCGTCTTTATTGGGTGCCCAGGAGACTCGGGTCTATCACAGGAGTCCTGCAAGGCGTTGGTATCTTTATCCATGTTTTTAAAGGGCAGAAACTGAGGCTCAGGGAGAACAAATGAATTGCTCAAGGTCACTCAATTAGTAAGAGGTGGGGCCAGAGTGAGGCCGGTGGCCACCTGCCCTGCCCCTCTGCTTGCTCCAGCTGCCCCTCCCCCTCGATGCTGTTGCCTCAGACACACCTGATGCTACTGCAGAATGGAAACTTCAACTTGCCAGGCAAATGGAAAGAATTAGACAGGTTTTTTTAAACTTACAGAATTATTCAAAAGCAGGAAGTCTTAGATCTATTTAAAGACTGTATTTTAAGTCAAATCATGAGACCAAGTGGCTTGGGGAAGGCTTTGCTGCCTATGACTCAGGCCCTTTGCACTCTCTCTGTATTTGTCCCTTTCTCCCTCTCTTCCTCTCCCCTTCCCCTTCCCTCCTCCAGCCGCTCTCTCCCTCCTTCCTCTGTTCCTTTCCCCATCCTCCTCAAAAAGTTCCAGTAGGGGAGAGTCTCCCACACACATCCCATCAGGCCTGCTTGCTGGGGTGGAACAGTTTCCCCAGCCTGACCTGCTCCGGACAGCAGGCCTGGTGCAGAGACCCTGGGTGCAGGCTGGGTGCCATGGTGCACAGTCACTGCTCCCACTTTTTCTGTGATAAGCATAGCTATGCCACATGCCACGTGCTGATGGCTGATGACCCTTAGGTCCTTGTGCACCATGGACGGTGTTCACCTAGGGTCAAGTGTACGTGCAATAGCCTCGCCTGCCAAGAGAAGGGGGCCTGGCCTCCATGGGTAAGTCCAGGGAAGACCCTGTGGAACCCAGGAGGGCGACCGTGCTGACCAGAGGTTTAGGCTTTTGTGCCTGCCACAAGGTGTATATCCGACTGCCAGTTCCCAAACCATGTGAGGTGACCATGTCTTTAGCAAAGGACACAGGAAGAATTCAGGGAAGTCTGTAGGTGGGATCAGAGGGAGGGAATTGTCTCCCACGGGGAGGCTTGGACTCTTTCTCCGGCTGCTCTGTGTCCAGCCTTCCGCTGGGCGGGCAGCCAACAGAGGAGAGGCCTGGCTCGTCCTCCTGACCACATTGTTCTTCTCAGAGGAGAATTGATTCTGGTGGCTGCCCAAGCCTCCCACATCAGACTCCATCCCTGACCCTTGCCTCCCCTGGTCAGCTACTGTTTTTATTCAGCCTTCGTCCCTCCAGAACGTTGGAACTGGAGCGGGCCGTCTGTGCTCGCCGATTTTCTCCATATCCCTGTGACGGAGCCAGCCAATCTAGCTGTCCCCAGACCCCTCCTAGTGTTCTACGGGGCCTGGAACATGTCCCTGCACACAGGACACATGTCTGTCCTCCTTGGCTGAAAGCCAGCTATCAGAAACAGGATAATTGGAATATAACCAATTTATTGCCTCTTTTCTATTTTCTCTCCACCGTTCCCCCCAAATTAGTTTTCATTACACATAAAGAAAAGTGCTTACTTTATAGAATCTGTTTACCATGTAGGTCCACTATGTAGTCCATAGAATTCTCTGGAAGGAAGGTAGAGCTAAAAAGGTGAGGAATTCAAGTGGTGAGTGCATTTGTGGTCTGCTCTGGTGGGAAGGGCAGGGTGGGGTGCTGAGGAGCCATCAAGAATATCTTGAGGGGTCCTCAAACAGTTGTCAGATCTAGACTGGGATGCCAGGGGTCTTTGTGATCCTTCAAGGACAGTGGTCAGGCAGGAGTCATTGAATGAAAGGTGGGGAAGCAAGTGGCAGCCCTACCATGTGACTCTGGGCCAGCACTGGAGAGGTCATTTGCCTGAAATAAAAAAACACTAAAGAAAAATGAAAAAAAAAAAAAAATCTGGAGTCCAGAGTGTAAAAACGTGGTAGGAGAGGCTCTGATTTGAAGAGGGCTCATGGTGAGGATGGGCTACTGACTTCTGTAGCACCCTTTGGACCCTTACAGCTGGGGCCTCAGGCCCCTGTAGTGGGAGGTGAGCGCAGGGCAGGACCCTGCAGAATTACCACTGGTCCCCAATGCAGCAGATCGCCTTCGTGGCATTTCTCAGAGCAGGTCAGAGGCATTGACATTTTTTTTTGGAGAATTACCTGCATAGGGGCTCAAAAAATTCAATTTGAAAGGTAGACCTGCAGTTCTGGGCTGCCCAAGTGCCTGGGTCTTCATTGGAAACAAGACACTCTGACCCCTCCAACGGCTTCGCCTGATTTTTATCAGAAATGTACACATACAGAATTTCCCCCGCAGGCTCCGCAGTCGGCCCAGAGCCCGGAGCCCGGACTGTAATTAGCTTGAGAGCAT
Source organism: Saccopteryx leptura (assembly GCF_036850995.1). Classification (NCBI taxonomy): domain Eukaryota; kingdom Metazoa; phylum Chordata; class Mammalia; order Chiroptera; family Emballonuridae; genus Saccopteryx; species Saccopteryx leptura. Next base: position 223,874,816 of record NC_089504.1, on the reverse strand, counting down.
TATCAGCGATGGAAAATAAGGCTTCCTGCGATAAATGCGCCAATTATGGCGATGGTGTCAGTTACTGGCTCCTAATCCGTGCGTCTCGGTCCCGTCATCTTGTCTGGCTAATGAACACGACGGGGTGGCCACGCTCTCCCAGGACGGTCAGTAATGGGCCCCGCAGAGCGCGTCTCCGCCTCCTTCCTGCTGGCACAGCCCAGCACCGAAGCACATTAAAGTAATAAAATTAGGCAGCAAAGCGTCCTCGTCACTCCCACCCTGTTCCCGTAACCCCTTCATTTGCAACAGACAAGACAGAAAAAAAATGTTTTTTTAGAGCAATTTAAGATGAGGCAACACAGGATATGTAAATGTGGTGTTATTGGCTGCTGTGGCAGCTGGTTGATGCTTCTAGAATGTGTAACAGCCCCGATCCACCAGCTGTGCTGGGTTGTCACAAGGGAGAACATGTACAACCATAGCTTCCATCACTGTCTTCCAGCTGTGGGTGCTGTGGCCATGTGGACCACTGTCTCTCCCTCCGGCCACAGGCTCGGTCCCTATTGCAGGTCTGGGAAGGAGCCTATTAAGAAGTCTTAAGTTTTTAGTGAGTCAGGTGACAAGGGCAGTTTTTATTTTTTTATTTTTATTTTTTATTCAATGAGAGGATGGGAGGCAGACTTCTGCATGTGCCAAGACCGGGATCCACCGGGCAAGCCCAGTAGGGGGTGATGCTCTGCTTATCTGGGGCATTGCTCTGTTGTTCAGCAACCAAGTTCTTCTTCAGGACTGAGTCAAGGCCATTGAGCCATCCTCAGCGCCATTCCCATGGAGCCATGGCTGCAGGAGGGGAAGAGAGAGAGAGTGAGAGAGAAAGAAGGGGAGTGGGAGGGGTGAAAAAGCAGATGGGCACTTCTCCTGTGTGTCCTGACTAAAAATCAAACGCCGGACATCCACATGCCAAGTAGAAGAAGCTCTACCATTGAGAAAACCTGCCAGGGCCACAGTTTTTATTTTTATTTTTATTTTTTAGTGAGAGAGACAGAGACAGACAGAAAGATAGACAGAAAGGAGAGAGATGAGAAGCATCAGTTATCATTTTCAGCACCTTAGTTGTTCATTGATTGCTTTCTCATATGTGCCTTGACTGGGGGGTTCCAGCTGAGCCAGTGACCCCTTGCTCAAGCCAGCGACCTTTGGGCTCAAACCAGTGACCATGAGGTCATGTCTATAATTCCAAGCACAAGCCAGTGACCCCTTGTTCATGAGGTCATGTCTATGATCCCATGCACAAGCCAGCAACCCCTTGCTCAAGCTAGTGAACCCATACTCAAGCAGGTGACCTTGGGGTTTTGAACCTGGGTCCACCAAGTCTCAGGATGATGCTCTGTCCACTGAGCCACAGTTTTTATTTTTTAAAGACTGTATTGCTCCTACCCTCTTCATTTGTCCTAAAGACGTAGCTGCTGGGATTCAGGAGATAGTATGAAGGACAGTTTTGAGGAAGAACACCAGCTTGAGTTTGAGACTGTTAAATGAGACAGAAAGGCAGAGAGGCCTGTGCTGTGCAATTACCCTCTGGCCGCCTTGGAGAGAGCAGCCTGCTGCCAGGAGGCCCGTCCTGTACTCTCCTGTCCTGCCCTGGACTTAGAGCCCCATGCCTGGATTTAGACACCCAGGCAGGGCTCTCGGGGGTCTGCCACAGTTAGGATGTTTTATACCAGGGTCCCTGAGGTTCTGAGATGAAAGGGAAGGAGAAAGAAAACCAGATTCCCACTCTGCAGGGTTTATCTTAGACTTTCCCGTGCTCAGTGTAACTCCTAGAAAAAAAATAAGAGGTTTGAAAGCTGCGGAACAAGTCAGGGCTGGCCAAAGTATGTGGCTCTGTGTCCCTGTCTTTTCCCCTTCCCCTCCTTTCTTGGCACAACCCTGCCCCAACCTGCAGTATGTGAGAAAGTGGCCTGGCTTAAGAGGAATCCCAAGCCCCAAGCTGCTGGGGCTCTTATAGACTCAGCTCTGCACTGTTTCTCGCTGTATGGTAAGCAGGAGACGGGCAACCTTCAGAATTGGCCTCAGGTGACGGAGCAGGGTGGGGAATGGCCTCAGGTGGTGGAGCTTGGTGGGGAATGGCCTCAGGTGACCCAGCGGGCACTCTTTCAGGGCCTATCTGCAGGACTACTTGGATGCTTGGGTCCTGACTGTCCACCTCCCCACCCCTCAGGTTTCCAGCAGCTCACAGACTCCAGCGGGGAATTCTCAGCCCCTCCCCTGTACCAGGTAGACTGGCCAATAAACGTGGGAGGGAGGAAAAGAGAGCAGGAGGGGTTTGAAGAAAGCACCCAGTGGTTAGGGGACTCTAAATTCAGTTATCTAAGTGTATTGGTGCCTCTTTCTGTGAATAAAGTCCACCCATTGTGTTCATTAAACCACCATGGGGGGGGGGGCTTGTTAAGAATTCAGAATCCTGGGCCCCATACCAGACCTACTGGATCCCACTGTCTATATTCTTTTAAATTAATATTTTTTCCTTTATTTTTTTGTATTGAAGTAAAACATTCACCCAAGTACCCAAACATTAAGATCAAGATAATGGGACATGTCTGTCACCAGAAGGGGCTCCCCACCCCCTGTCCTTCCCAGACACAAGCAGCTTCCTGGGCACCTGTTCTGACTTCCACCACAGAGAAGTTTGCCTGTGTTTGACTTCACCTACACTGAGTCATACTGGATTCTTTTGCGTCAGGCTTCTTTCAGCAATTCTGTATGTGAGATCCCACCACATGGTTGCTTGTGGAATAGCTAATTCTTTTCCATTGTGGGGCAGTGTCCTACCCTATAAACATCCTACAACTTCTTTATTCCTTCTATTCTTGATTGTATCTGGGTTGTTTCCAGGTCTCAGCTATTCCACTGAAGTTACTAAGACGGTTCTGATGTATCCTTTGTGCCCACCTACACTCATTTCTGTAGCAGTAGAGTTGCTGTGTCCTTGGGTAGATGTGTATTCCGCTTTCGGTGGATAACTGCAGACAGTTTTCTGAAATAGTTTGCCTATTTTCACTCTTACTACCAATGCATGAAGATCCAGTTGCTCCGCTTTCTTGTCCACACATGGTATTGTCAGACATTTTCATTGTAGCTACTCTGGAAGATGTGTTGTGGGATATCTTTGCGGTTTTAATTTGCATTACATGGTTAGCTAATAATTTGCATTTCACCTTTTGTGAAGGGGCTGATCAACTCTTTCTAAAATTGAGTGGTGGGTCCTTTATACTCTTTACTTGCAGAGACAGCTTGTAATTAACAACCTCCCTGATGACTTTAGAACATGGATGCCAGAGAACCACATCCCCAAAGTCCTCCTTAAGTTGTCCAATTTATTTTTGAGGCACTTTTTATTTCAATTTTCCAAACAGTAGCTCACTGTTTGCCTTGTGTCCTTCTGTTATTCAGATTCTAAATAACCGTGCTTTTTTTTTTGACAGAGAGAGAGAGAGAGAGAGAGAAAGAGACAGATAGGGACAGACAGGAAGGGAGAGAGATGAAAAGCATCAATTCTTCATTGCAGCTCCTTAGTTGTTCATTGATTGCTTTCTCATATGTGCCTTGACTCGGGGGCTACAGCAGAGCGAGTGACCCCTTGCTCTAGCCAGCAACCTTGGGTCAAGCCAGTGACCTTTGGGCTTAAGCCAGTGACCATGGGGTCATGTCTACGATCCCATGCTCAAACCAGCGACCCCATGTTCAAGCTGGTGAGCCTGTGCTCAAGCTGGATGAGCCCACGCTTAAGCTGGCGACCTTGGGGTTTCGAACCTGGGTCCTCCTTGTCCCAGTCTGATGCTCCGTCCATTGTGCCACCGCCTGGTCAGGCTTTCTCAACTTTCTTTTAATGCTGTGAGGCATAAATGGATTAAACATGGCTGCTTGTGTCACTGAAGCCTGGAGATGTGAGGAGCATGTCCAAGCTGCCCCGTTGCCTTTCTGACATCATTTTATTGGCACCACAGCCTTGTCAGAGATGTGTGGTATGAGAAAGATGGAGGAGAGAGAGACAAGTTTCACGTGTTCAGTATGTTCCGTGCCCGTGTTTGGGGATGTGGGTATGGATATGACCTGTTTGGGTCATCAGAGAGGAATCATTTCATAGTCTTCCTCTGCCCTTGACGCCACCTGTGTAATAATCTACTTTCTAAGTACAATCACTGCCTGTCTTTCTGCTACCCTATGAATCAGAGGAGGGATACAAGTGCCCAAGGATCTCACAAACAGCTTCCTGGGCACCTGTTCTGACAGAACTCATACAACCCAACTCCCTTATTTCATAGCCACACACAGCCCCAGACTATGAGGGATGGCGTGGCAGTGGGGGGCACGTCTGTGATCTGTTTTTAAGCATGATTGTCCCAGAGAGAGGTATGTTGCTTCTGGAGAAGACCTAGCACTAGAGGATGGGCAGGCATGTCTTTCTTCATTGCCTTGGGTAAGAAAGGGAGTTCTGTCTTACTGCTCTTTCCCTCTGCAGACTGCTACTCAAAGGCCAGGTGCGGCAGGAAGTGGTGTGGTGGGTGGGGGAAGGGAGAGAGAAGATGCTCAGTTCAAGGGGTATGTGTTCTCTCCCCACTTCCCCCACCCCCACCTGGCACAGAGGCTGAGGGAAGTGGTCTCAGAAGGATATTTACAGTCTAAATATTTACATTATAAATAAAAATTTATAATGATGTTGGGTGCATACATGGTGGGACCTGGCGTTGACAGTTCTGAGACTGGCTCTGATAAAGTTTTCTTTCTCCACTTGTAGGCTGGTTATGATGGGGAAAGTATTGGGAATTGCCCGTTTTCTCAGCGTCTCTTTATGATTCTCTGGCTAAAGGGCGTTATATTTAATGTGACCACAGTGGACCTCAAAAGGTAAGATTAGGTTTCCGCATTATTGAATAACTACTTAATTACACACATGCACACATGCTCGCGCACACGCACATACACAAAGACGTGTGGCATTACCACGGGCTTGTCCACTCTCGGTCAGGACCCTGCATTGACGCTGAGTGTGGGCTAAGCAGTAATTAAAGGGTCGGACCAGACGTAATCAGGAAGGAGTAGGAGTCCGGGGTGCCAGAAGAAACCTGCTCTCCCAGTTACTGGTCAGCTGTGAACTTGTCACAAGCCTGTCTGAGCACCACTCCCAGTGATAATCTTGGAAGTTCTCTTTCACCTCCGTGTCCAGGAAGGGGCCACACTGTCCCTGTTAGTAAGACATTCTGCAAGGCACAGCCTCCTTTGAAATTCTCAGAGTTGTTTCTCTTAAAGCGGGAGGACATGACTAAGCCTTGGACATGAAAGTAAATAAAAGCTACTGTTCTCCCTGCCCCCCGCCCCCTGCCAGGAAACCCGCAGACCTGCAGAACCTGGCCCCTGGAACGAACCCTCCTTTTATGACTTTTGATGGTGAAGTCAAGACCGATGTGAATAAGATCGAGGAGTTCTTAGAGGAGAGATTAGCTCCTCCAAGGTAGGCCCTATAGAACCAGCCTCACAACCTGGTTGTCACTTTCCTCGCATCGCAGACAATTCTAAAGCTCTTGGCTTTGCGTGTCTGGTTTTCTGTGGCCCTGGGAGTCACTTCCTAACTGTACCTGTGGTGTGCCACGGAAAACCCAGGGTGAGATTAGAAACCTTGAGTGAAGGTGGCCCAGGTTTCTCTGCTCTGAACCTGCAGTTTGGCAAGTAAGCTTTGATGGCAGGAAGTGGGTGGGGGTGGGAGGTTGGTTGATGCCATGTGGGCTGGCCACATCTTAGGTACTCAGCTGGAAGGGAAGGGGTGTATGTTGGCAGGCAACATCCTAGCGTACTGGACCTGGGATGGAACCTTCTAGTCCATCACCTTCATTTTAGTAGGAGGGAGCTAAGACCAGTGAGGCCAGGTGAGCCCTGTGCTGAGCATGAGAACAATCAGTCTAAACCTTTCTCCCTAGACTGTGTGGCTCCAAACCTTGTTGATAAAAGGATTAGGAAAATGTTCAAGGGGAAGTTTTCATGTTAATAGCCACTTAGAGAAAAGACATTTCCTCCCCCCATTGTGTTATCCTAACACAAATATTGCTTCTCTGTGACTTTCCACTTTTGAATTTTTCAAGGTACCCTAAGCTGGGGACCCAATACCCTGAGTCTAACTCTGCAGGAAATGACGTGTTTGCCAAATTCTCAGCATTTATAAAAAACACCAAAAAGGATGCAAACGAGAGTGAGTGCTCACTATTTGCCTGGTTTAGTTTCTTAGGAAATCCTAGGAATTCTGCCTCATTTCACAAGGAGGGGGGAGGGAAGTAAGGAGAAAGTACCTCCACCTTTGCATTTGCATGTGGGTTTCAAGACATCAAGTGCTTCTTCTAGACTCTAGGCAGGTGTCCCCAAACTGCGGCCAGTGGGCCGCATGCGGCCCCCTGAGGCCATTTATTCGGCCCCCGCCGCACTTCCAGAAGGCTTCTTTCATTGGTGGTCAGTGAGAGGAGCACTGTATGTGGCGGCCCTCCAATGGTCTGAGGGACAGTGAACCCTGTGTAAAAAGTTTGGTGACCCCTGCTCTAGAGGTTGGAAGCCCAGAAAACGACATTGTTTAGGGTGAGATAATCATCCCCAGGTGTTCCCAATAGCACGGTGGGAATCAGAAGTGATGCTGCCCCTGGGGCCTGCTTCATGCTAGGATTTGCCTAAAAATTTTTGAAGAAATAACTGAGTTCTAGAAGTGTCAGTGTTGTGTAGATAGCAGAATTATTTTCCAGGGAGGAGGAGTATGGCCATGCCAACCTTCTTCCTTCATCTCTGGAGAAAGGTAGGACTCAATCCCATGGCTTTCCTGAGTGATTTTTGGCCTTTGTGTTCTAGTTTATGAGAAGAACCTGCTGAAGGCCCTTAAGAAGCTGGATAATTATCTAACCAGCCCTCTGCCTGACGAAGTTGATGCTGACAGTGCAGAGGAAGTCGCTGCCTCTGGGAGAAAGTTCCTGGATGGGGACGAGCTCACACTCGCTGACTGTAACCTCTTGCCCAAGCTCCACATTATTAAGGTTCGTTGCTCCTCCTGCCACATGAACAGGGCTTTGTTTTATGTTGTTTTGACTTGTTTTGGCCAGACAGCAAAACAACCTGAAATGTGAACAGTCTAGCCTACTTCTGTGTGAGGCGGCCAAACCCTGGGTTTCGGAAATGTGGACACTCTCAGGTGTCCTTGGGGCGGGCCAAGGAGCGCCTGGGAACCTGGCCCCAGCCGTGTCCTCACCGCTTCCCTCTCCAGGTTGCCCCCACAGCCTAAAGAAAAGTGACGGAAAAGCCACCTGAGGGAATACATTGATCGTCCCTGGCATTTAATGCTCAAGGCTTGGACATGATGAGCAGAATCAACATGTGTTAAAATGTTAAAATGTGTGGCCAATTGTGGAGGATTGTCAGGGCAGACAAAGCTCTCCCTGGGGGGGTGGGGGGGGAGATGGAGGCATATCCTCTCTGCCCCTACAGCTGTGCACAGCAACAACTCTTTGGCTGGGCCTCTGCCTGATCTGGCATCCTTTATTTCATTCCCAGACATGAAATAAAAGTCATGGGTCATATATTGTTAGGGTTGAAAGATTCCCTAGAACAGTGTTCTTCAACATAAGAATTGTTTGGGGAGCTTTTCAGAAATGTAAATCCCTTGATCCAGCCCCTGACTGACTAAATCAGAGCTTCTAGGAGCGATCCTAAGAATCTGAGGCAGATGATGCCCTCACTGGACTCCTTAGCTACGGCCGTCTCTCAGTGGGACTCCAACCTTTCTGTCCCCTACAGGTGTTCATTGTTATGGGGGGGGGGGTCCTTGGGTTACAACAGTCTTGACATATGACTTTTTGAGTTTATGTTGCTCACTTTCATAAAAGCTTAAAAAATTGAGATGTGAGTGATTTGACTTAAGCTGTTAGTGTCGTACTTACGGACTACAGGAGAGAACTAGTTTGGTTGTGCATGGCGGAAGAATACACAGTAACGCGACCTGTGAGTGAGGGAGTTGGTGTGCCGCAGTACACTTACCTATGCCATTTTTGACTGTTAAAAGTGTGAGTGTTCCATTTGTGTTAGGCTAGGGTGTATTTCAGCTTACACCAAAATTTAGATTACGTCACTGTGTCACTGTCATAGGAACAAAACTGTGTCGTAACCCGAAGACCCCCTGTATTGTCATTCTAACCAGTGCTATCTCTTCTGCCCTCAGTAACCTTAAATGCCTCCAGAAGAAGCCCAAGTCTTGCTCTGGGGCATCTTTATGATTCAAACCCCACCAGGTCCAGAGCTGAGTCCATGGTACATATGGGGAGGGGAGATGGGAGAAGAGACGCAGGGAAATACAGGCCAAGGACCCTGTGTTCTATCTGGGACACATGTGATTGGCATTTAGCAATTTACAAATCAGGTTCACACAGCCTTGCCTCTGAGGCTCCTCAGGCCCCCTCCCCACTGGTTACTCCATGCAACCTCTGCCTTCCCTTCCTGCGTTTTTTCTTCCTCTCACTCCTCCCATTCCTCGCCCTGTTCTTTTCTCCCTTCCCTCTTCCCCGTTGTGCTCCAGGTACTGATTTGAAATTCTAGCCTGAGAGACATTGCTGGTTCTGCAAGTGAATGTTCTGGAAAGGACATTATAAATAGTTTTATAATATTATAACAACACTATAAATAACATTGCCAGTGCCCTGACATTGACAATTTAATGAAAGCATATTAACCCTTGAAATCTGCTACCTTGGTAATTGTTGAAATTGGAAATTTGGGAGCCACATTCCAGTAAGATACTTACATAGTTGTGTTTTGGGGGTAGTTCCTTTAGTGTATGCATTCTTTTTTTTTTTCAACTTCTGAATGATTTTTAATCTTAAAAATAATATTTATTTTTTGTATTTTTCTGAATTGAGAAGCAGGGAGGCAGAGAGACAGACTCTGCATGTACCCAACTGGGGTCCACCTGGCATGCCCACCAAGGGGTGATGCTCCGCCCATCTGGGGCATTGCTCTGTTGCATCCAGAGCCATTCTAGCACCTGGGGCAGAGGCTGTAGAGCCATCCTCAGCGCCCGGGCCAACTTTGCTCCAATGGAGCCTTGGCTGCAGGAGGGGAAGAGAGAGATAAAGAGAAAGGAGAGGGGGAAGGGTGGAAAAGCAGATGGGTGCTTTTCCTGTGTTCCCTGACTGGGAATTGAACCCAGGACTTCCACATGCCAGGCTGACGCTCTACCCCTGAGCCAATCGGCCAGGGCCAAAATATTTATTTTTAAATATATTCACATGATTCAAAATTCAAGAAACATAGGAAAAAGGTATAAATAAAAAAGTCTCTCTCCCTCCTCTCCCCTTCGACCACCAAGTTCCTCTTCCCAGAGTAACAATAAGTGTTTATATTCTAATCACTGCTATGACCCATGTCCTATCACAGGAATATATGGGGGTTGGGAGGGCACAAGGAACGCCCCAGCCATGCAACACCAATCGCCACTTGTTCAGGACCCATAAAAAAGGAGTGTGTTACACTTCAGTATAAATAATTAGAGTAAAATAAAGCAGTTCATGGCTCCCATAATAAGACCCAACAGCAAAGTCTTCAAAGCCACTTTAGCACTCAAAATACCAAACATCTTAATAGTCAGTCTCCCAGCATGGAGCATTTCTGAAAGGAAATGAGTATCAGTCTGAAGGAATTTATGGTAAAAGCTGAGAAAGTAAAGGAATTTATAATTTATTCTCCCTCCTGAAACCCAGTGAAAACAATAAGAACTGAGCGTGAGCTCCATCTTTCATAAAACTAGAAAGGGACAGATGGCCAACTGAAGACTGGGCATGTCATTCGGGGTGAGGAGCCCCAGGGACACACATGCTTGTCTGCCTCCTCGGCGGGGTTCAGGTGGTGCTAACAATGAGACATACCGCCCTGAGATGCTAGCCTACCTTCTCTGCTTGAGGACAGGGCAGGGAGTGGGCCACGAGAGAGGCAGGGGACATCCCTGCAGAGGCCACCAGTGAGCGGAGACCTCTGGGGATGCAGAGGTGAAGGCGGAGCCTCACAGTGGTACCATCTTTGCATTCGGTCACTGTCCCCTCACCCCGAGGGGAGGGGAACTGGGAGGGGAGGTGGAGAGAAGTGAAGTGGCATTCTGCTTTGTGGCTGCTGAGAGGAGAAGAGAAACAAGCTGTAAAACAGTCAAGAGAGACTGTAAATGACCCAAGCTTCATTTGTAGCCATGTCTAATCTGTGAGCCTCAGGGTGGAGGATGCCCTAACCCAAACCCAACACTGACTCTAACCCTGATGTGTCCCTAGGGCAGAGTGTAGAGCCGTGTTTGGTGAGACTGTTTGAGGGTAAATATTCCAGTTGGTCAACCAACTGCTCCTTTCTCTCCCTTGGTCCTCCAAACTATTTTTAAACAAATGGTCGGTGCCATAGATCTTCCTTGTGAAAGGATGATTAATCACCAGAAAGAGTTCAGGCAGGACCTCTCTGTGCATGGTGACGATCAGAAAGGGGAGGGGCAAAGGGCACAGGGAAAGGAAACCAGAGGGGAAGGCAGACAGAAACACGTGTCTGAGGGAGAGTTGCTCCTGGAAACTGAAGAACACTCCAGATATTACTACCTCAAAGAACTGAAAGAGTGCATGGTTCTTTTGAGAAAAAACCCAAAGACAAGATGCAAGATGCATATATATATATGACTTCACAAAAAAGATGAAAATCCAGCTGGCAGAGCTCAAGAAGAAAACTTAAAGACAAAATAACTTCAAGAGGAAAAGCTGAATTAGAAGTAAGAAGTAGAAAAAGATATTGCAGAAATGGAGTCAAGCATTGGGAGGAGGGGCCCGAGAAAAATCACCTCAAATCCCATGGGAAAGAACCAGGAGACAAGAGAGAGCCCAGATGCATACAATCAGGCACAAGAGAGCAGGGGAAGAAAAAGAAAAAAAGATAGGAAAGCTCAAAGGGAAAATCATCTGAATGAAAGGGTGTCCTGAACCTTCAGTTAAGTAGTATACCATGATGAGAAAAATACAGCCCTACAAAATCAACACACTATGACGTATTTTATGAATTATGGAACTTTGAGGATAAGGAAGAACCCTTTTGGCATTCAGACAGTAATAACAACAGCGGCATGAGGATGAGGATGACGATGACAACAATAATAACGTAAATAAAGAGTAAAGCCACCTGCACAGGGAAGAAATGCTGACTGGCCTCCTAGGTTTCCATGACCACATTGAGACCCAGAAAGAAGTCATTTAATAGGTGCAGAAAATTAAGGGGAAGGATGTGTGGTGTAAGGATTTTATATCCAAGTAATTTTTTTCTTTTACCTAGACTTTTGATCTCAATGAAATAAGTACTCCTGAGCCAATTAAAAAAAATAAAATTACAGTATGAGACAGTGATAAAATCATAAACAAAATAATAGCCTAAACACAGAGAAGATATGTGATATGAGAGGGCTGATGAAAAACAGAAAACCGATTTAGAGCTAACACTGGAAGGACGGCTGAATGATGGTGGGAAGTATAGTTCCAGAACAGAATCAGAATATAGGAAGTGAACTTGGCTGGGGTTACACACCAGCTTGGAAGGGGAATGAGGGAGAAGATGTAGAAAGACGTGTAGTTGTACTAATTTTCTCATTTGTCATAAGCAGGAGTAAAGAGATATCATCTAAAGTTGATAAGCCAAGAAATAGAAAATTCCTGTTATTTAAGGCTATATTGGAAACAACTGGAAAAGTTACAACAGACCAGAAAGAAGGGAAAAATGCACACAAACACACAAATAGACACAGAGAGATGAAAAACAAAGTGTTAAGCTCAGAAAATATAATGCAGAATCAAGTTCACATCTGCAAGAGTCATCCATATCACAATTTTACTCAGAAATGTAAAAAATGAAGATGGCCAAGATAAAGCTGGCATCTTTTATCGTTAAGAAAGCCAGTTCTTAACGTTCACATCAGTAAGGTTGCATTCAAGTGAAAGATGTTCAAGTTGGAGGCGTTCGCAAGATTATCTGGTCCTGTTTTGTGGTCACACTGCATCAATGGCTACTGGCCTCCCACACTGGAGAAATGAGTCCCAAAGGTCTTCTAGTTGAAGTCCTATTTCACTTCATTCAGACATCCCAGACCCAATGCAATAAAGCAAAATGGGTTTTTGTAGCCCTGGGTTCCTGGTACAGGGTGAATTGTGTCTCTTCCAGCCCCCAAAGGTCACACGTTGAAGTCCTAACACCTAGGACCTGAGAGTGTGCCCTTATTAGGAAGCAGGGTCTTTGCAGATGTCACTAGTTAATATCACGTTGAGGTTATATTAGAGGAGGGTGGGCTGCAATCCAATATGATTATAAAAAGAGGAAGCTTAGGTCCAGAGACACAAAAACAGTGAAAACACTATGTGAAGAGTGGAGTTATGCTATCACAAGAGAGACCAGAGACAGAGTCCCCCCTAGATCCTCCAGAGAGAGCACAGTGCCTCCACCCCAACACCTTGATCTTGAACTTCTGCCATCAGGACAATGAGGGAACCAATTCTGTTGTTTTAGCCGCCCAGTTTGTGGTACCTTGTTAAGGCAACCCTAGAACACTAATAACAGCCCCCCAACAGTGTACACCCTCCTTTCTAACTAACTCCCCAACGGCACCCCTTCCATGACTAAAGGAAACATGTCACACTGTTGTGTTGCCAGTGAGATTTACTGTCTACGTTCCTGTCCTTACTGTTTCCACGACGGGAGGATTTGTGTCTGTTCTGTTCACGAACCTGCCCTCTACACACAGCGGACTACAGTGAAGCGACCCTCTCGGGCCAACAGAGGGAAGTCTGCAGGCCCCACATGCATGGGCATGTGGAATTTCAGGAGTAGAGCTGGGACTTTGCCGTGATCTGAGCACAACCGAAATAGAAGATGCAGCCTGCACCTTCAGTCTCCGAGGAACACGGCAGCACCACACAGGAGAGAAAACCCGCCGGAAACAGCAGGGGAACTTCACTGGACACCTAGCATAGTCTGGCCCTGGGTCCCAAAACCTGTCTGTGAGAAATGGGTGGGCAGCAAAGCCACTGTTTTGAGGCTGGTAACTTTATAACCTTTCCCATACCCAGTCTGTCTCACACAAAGTCAAAGTGCAACTCAGGGTAACCTGAGGTCTATCACCTGACATTAGGACTCAACATAGAGGATATATTACACACCTCAGAACAGTGGGCTAGCTCATTGGATTGCCTAAGATGGTTAGTTTCCCCTTCTCTGATGGTTTCCTCTTCGTTTTCAGATTGTAGCCAAGAAGTACAGAGATTTTGAATTTCCTTCTGAAATGACTGGCATTTGGAGATACTTGAACAATGCCTATGCGAGGGACGAGTTCACGAACACGTGCCCGGCTGACCAAGAGATTGAACACGCCTACTCAGCCGTCGCAAAGAGAATGAAGTGAGGCTGAGTGTTTCTGTCTTGTGCCTCAACGGTGTGAACCCAGTGTCGCAGGCTGAGCCACTCAACACCAAATGACACGAGGCCTTGTAAACTGTCACTGTCACTTGTATATCTGAACCATGACACCAGCATTGATTGTTGTACACCCCGATGGTCCGATAGTCCGCTGGTCCGTTTGACTTTACTTGATGTCTTTGGCATTCACTGACATTGTAATCGCAATATTTAGGGCCTATGTTTTGCAGTTGAAGTTTCAAAGCAAATTAGGTTTGAGTTTAAGTCCTCCTTCAATTAAAAAAAAATTCTCTGTCTTTGATAGTTCTCATAATCATGTGTAGCCTGGTTTTCTCCTTTAAAATAGTAATTTTTTTTTCAGGATGAAACTGCTGTTTTTGTAATTACAAAGCAATATGTGCCTCTTCTGACATCTAAGAGTATTAAGATAGGAAAAACACACCACTTGAAATTTCATGACACGTAGCTAATGACTGATAACTTATTGGTGAACGTTTTCCAGACCTTTGGTCTCTCTCTCTCTCTCTTTCTCTCTCTCTCTCATGATATATGTGGTATTGCATTACTTAATTTTGAAGGACTGGTGAGGGGACTCCTTGGCCTTGATGGCCATCCCCAGAGGACTCACAAACATCTGGCACTGCAGAGCTGCAGAGGATGCTTGTGGTCAGCTTTCACAGGGGTGCAGACTCATGGAGTCCACAGACCGGCAGAGACCAGCGGGGACCAGCAGGAACCAGAGGCAGTGGACACTGTGGATGGTCCCCACTCTGCCTTGTTGTTGCCTTGGTGATGCCATAGCCACTGGTTCCAGAGGAGGCAGCAGATGAGTGCCTGCCTGTGTCTTTCATTTCAGCTTTCTCTTGAGTGTTTTCTCTTGCCCACCCCCACTACCCTCCATGGAGGCCCTGCCCTCAGGAGGACTCTCAACCTCAACTGCAAGTTGGAGAATCTCCCTGCCCTGGGTTGAGAGGCTAATCAAGCCCCCCCCCGACTCCTTCTCATGGCCGCAGTCTCTGAGACCCAACACTGCACTTTGGCGATGATGCTGTGCGGGGCTCACCTGGTTCTGGCTGCCTCTCTGCTCTTTGTCATGTCATTTTGAGGTCAGGAAGGGAAAATCCAGAAAGATGAAATTCACGGAGATAACTCTTGGGCAGTCCTGGTAAATGGTCAAGTGGGGGAGGAAGTGGGAACTATTGACTCTTTCTGGTGTATCTGTGGCTTCCTTTCCACCATGTCTGCTGCCAGCTTCTCATCGGCAGTGGCTGTGTTTGTGGGCTGGGGGCTGGGCTCCAGCTCGAGGCATGGAAGGCCAGGTGGGAGGCTCTGCAGACACACACCAACACCTCACAGGGCTTGAGTGTCTCTTACTCCATTGTGTTCCTACGACATTTGCACACATTGCCCAGAAAACACCTTTCTTGAGTTGGCTAAAATGCTCATTAAGTAGACATTGGCCATATTGGCGATTCATCTGGAAGAGGGTAAAATGCATTAACGCAACTGCTGCGGGATTTGGTGAGAGACATCTAGTCTGAGAAAGTCCTAGTGTTGACCATGTGTCACCGTCATCCACCTTCCACATCTGTTCAGGAGCCAGGTTCTTTAGGCTAGCTTTATAATGTTACATGTAAACTTGGGAAGTGACTACTGCTTGTTGACTCATACTAACTTGACATTTTTAGATGCTACAATGATCTACATAAACTCTATGTGCCTTAAAAATTAAACAAATTATAAAAATGTTCACGTGCAACCAATATTTATTTTTATTTTGTTTTTGTTTTTTCTTTACTTTGCATTCTCCACTTAAGATTTAAAGAAATAAATGGAATGGAAATGGGCTTTCTTTAAGATGGCGAGAGGAACTTTGAACCAGAGATTGGTGGTATTTAAATTGTGAACCACAAAAGCATTTAAACAGAGCCTTAAAGAGGTTTGAAAAGACACATGTGACCTGTCCTTGTCCAGGTGGCTACAATAAAGGCCCTTCAGATTCTTCTGGTTTAAAATAAATTTTTTTTTAAAATTATAGTGGGCATACAATATTATATTAGTCTTGGTTATACAACACCATGTTAAGTCTAGTGGCCACCTGTCACTATGCAAACTTACTATGATATTATTGGCTACGTTCTCTGTGCTGTACATTACAGATTTCCATTTCTAATATAGCTGTAGGGAAGTGGACGACTGGTTCCTGGCAGGTTCCCTGTTCCCACACCCCCTTCACCAATCCCTGAAAAGCTGCCCTTATGTGGGAAGGTAAGAAGTATTCTAGGACTGCTTGGCTGGCATAAAATCTTTTTTTTTTTTTTTTTTTGACAGAAACAGAGAGAGTTAGAGAGAAGGACCGATAAGGACAGACAGACAGGAAGGGAGAGAAATGAGAAGCATCAATTTTTTGTTGTGGCACCTTAACTGTTCTTCTATTGCATTCTCATATGTGCCTTGACTGGGGGGGAAGCTACAGCAGAGCAAGTGACTCCTTGCTCAAACCAGCGACCCTGGGCTCAAGCCAGCGACCTTTGGGTCCAAGCCAGGGATCATAGGGTCATGTCTATGATTGCACTCTCAAACCATCAACCCCTTGCTCAAACTGGTGAGCCTGTGCTCAAGCTGGATGAGCCCGCACTCAAGCCAGTGACCTCAGGGATTCGAACCTGGGTCCTCCACATCCTAGTCTAACACTTTATCCACTGTGCTACTGCTTGGTCAGGCGGCTGTCATAAAATCTTTATTATGGCATTTTTTTTTTGAAATGAAATGTATTGGTTCTTCAAAATGTACCACACAGAATGCAAATATGGACGGCCAGGGTAGGAATCCCTCCTTTGAGGCTGTGAGGTCTCTAGGGGGGAAGGGGTCCCTTTTTACTTCTTCCTAAGAGGCCTGACAGAAATATCAGCTTCCCTTCTGAACCCCCCCTCCCCCCCAGGTAGGCCAGGAAAGAGTCCGGGAAAATCACCAAGGCGTACCTTCTAGACACCTCCCCGCAAGTGGGATGGATGATAGCACTTAGCCCCCGGAAGGACTTTTGGAGCCCAGAGCTCCCAATAGGTGACCTCTAATCTATGGGGACCATCCCCAGGAACTGAGTGTGTGCCTAAGCCCTTCACCCCCAGCCAGGCCGGCAGACAGACAGACACACACACACACACATATGCTCTCACAGATGCACATACACTAGAGCACACATGCAAAACAGTCCCAAGCACATTCACACATGCACAAATGCACACACTCATACACAATACAGTCACACATACATATTGGCACACACATATACACATATGCACCCCACCCCTAACCATACACACACTGCAGGGTGAGGCCAGCGCTCCCTCCCTTTCATCCACCTGCAGTCAGGGACCACACACACACTCCTAGCAACATTCCACCTACGCCTGCATCCCCACTGACAATGAGAGGATAGACTAGAGGCCAGAAGATGCCCAAGAATGTGTATAATGGAAACCAAATGCGGGAGTGGGCAAAGCATGCACTCACGGAGTTTTAACCATGTTGCTGTGGGGACTCGACCCGAATGAAATAATGGACGTGCTGAAGCACATTTCTATAGCACTTTACAGTTTGCAAAGCCTGCACAAGCATGTGTGGTTGCACAGGCCAAGGTTGTGCGTGGACCACTGAGGAGGATGTGTGACAGCAGCAAGGGGCTGCCATTTTGCCTCATGGTCATGGAGGGGCCATATTTGCTTCTCTCTCATAAGTGGAGAGTGTGGCCCACTAAGGGACTTTGTTCTGTGCCATGTAGAGAGGGCAGGACATTGCAGTCACAGACTCGGCAGCTTATAGACTTGAAGGTGGTAGTCAGTGGAGGGGAGGGAGGTGGCTAAAAGTTTACTGGCCTCAGGTCGTTCATCTGAAAACTGAGGTGTTGGGCCAGGTGCGTGGCTCTTCAACCTTGACTGCGTATTAGAATCACCTGGATGGCTTTAAAACTGGCTCCTGCCTCTGCCACACCCCAGACCAGCTGCAGCCGGATCTCTGTACCAGGCTTAGACATTGGTGTTTTGTATCTCCCCAGGCAAGCCTCTCATTCAGCCAAGATCAACAGTTACAGGCTAGGTGCTCTTGAAGGTCTTTCTAGCATGAACTCTCTACTTTCTGGGTCCTAGGTTACAAAGGCCTGGTAGGAGGCAGGGGAGGGAGGGGGGTGGGTGATGGGGGGAGAGGGGTGATGGGGGGAGAGGGGTGATGGGGGGAGGGGTGATGGGGGGAGAGGGGTGATGGGGGAGAGGGGTGATGGAGGGAGAGAGGTGATGGGGGGAGAGGGGTGATGGGGGAGAGGGGTGATGGGGGAGAGGGGTGATGGGGGGAGGGGTGATGGGGGGAGAGGGGTGATGGGGGGAGGGGTGATGGGGGGAGAGGGGTGATGGGGGGAGAGGGGTGATGGGGGGAGAGGGGTGGTGGGGGGAGAGGGGTGATGGGGGGAGAGGGGTGATGGGGGAGAGGGGTGATGGGGGAGAGGGGTGATGGAGGGAGAGGGGTGATGGGGGGAGAGGGGTGATGGGGGAGAGGGGTGATGGGGGAGAGGGGTGATGGAGGGAGGGGTGATGGGGGGAGAGGGGTGATGGGGGGAGAGGGGTGATGGGGGAGAGGGGTGATGGGGGAGAGGGGTGATGGGGGGAGAGGGGTGATGGGGGAGAGGGGTGATGGGGGAGAGGGGTGATGGAGGGAGGGGTGATGGGGGGAGAGGGGTGATGGGGGAGAGGGGTGATGGGGGGAGAGGGGTGATGGGGGGAGAGGGGTGATGGGGGAGGGGTGATGGGGGAGAGGGGTGATGGGGGGAGAGGGGTGATGGGGAAGGGGTGATGGGGGAGAGGGGTGATGGGGGAGGGGTGATGGGGGAGGGGTGATGGGGGAGAGGGGTGATAGGGGGAGAGGGGTGATAGGGGGAGAGGGGTGACGGTGAGGGAGAGGGGTGATGTGGAGGGTCACACAAAATATCTTTATTCTTAAGGCAATTGGTTGACCTAGCCATGGGCATGCGTAAAAAAAAAAAATTAATAGACCCGGTTGAATAGTGTCCCCCAAAGTCATATGCACTCAGACTCTCAAAATGTGGCCTTATTTGTGAATTGAGTCTTTGCAGAACTCATTAAGTTAAATTAAGATGAGATTATACTGGATTGGGGGGCTCTAAATTCAATGTGACTGGTGTCCTTGTAAGAAGAGAAGATGCAGAGACACCAGCACAGAGGGAAGAAGCCATGTGAAGGTGGAGGAAGAGACTGAAGTGATAGATGTAGCAATAAACCAAAGGTTGCCAAGGATGCTGGCAGCCCCCAGAAGCTGGAAGAGGCAGGAGGGGGTCCTTTCCTGGAGCTTCCAGAGGGAATGTGGTCTTGCTGACACCTTGCTGTTAGATTCCTGGCCTCCACAATGATGAGAGAATTGAGAATTCATTTCTGGTGTTTTAAGTCACCCACCATGTGGTCCCCTGTTACTGCGGCCACAGGAAATGCGCCTACCCAGTGGTTGGATCTCAGAATGGCTAAGTCACTTCATCACGACGTAGTGATAAGAGACTCGAGAGCTAACGACGCAGGTCGAGTGACAGGCGAGTCAGCCTGTTGGAAGATCTGGTGTTGTGCTCCCAGCTGAGCCGGGACAGCTGGCTGCAGATGGAACCAGGATCTGAATGAAGCCAATGTCTCATTTGAGAGACAGCAATTTAATTATCAGGTAACAAGGGGGCATCTTGTGCCAGAAGAAAGGTGACCTGGTGGGAAACAGTGGAGAGGCTTAGTGTTGGTCTTTCCCCGCTGGTTCTGGCTGGGGAGGCTTTGGGAAAGACAGCTAAGCTCCTTGGGCCTCAGTTTCCTCATCTGTCAAATGCAGGGATTGGATGACATACTGTAATTGATTATGCCCTTTCCAATTACTCAGTTATAGACCCTGGACCAGTGAGATGTGTCCCTTGCCTCAGGCCTGATGCTAAGTTCAGACCCGTAAGCCACCCAGGATTTTGCATAAATGTTTTTCTTTCTGGTAAAGTCACTCCCCAAATTGAGGGTATCTGTGCAGTCTATGACTCAGTTAGCACTATCTGGCTGTCTGATCACATACTGTGAAGGGAGAATTAATCACCTGCAATGGGTCTAATGAGCTGCCTCTTCTCAGAACATGTGTCACAAGATCAACCAGACCTCCAAGGACCCGAACCACCAGGTATAATAGTCTTAGGAGCCTTTCCCGGTATACCAACCCCCTCCTCACCCTCCCTCCCATCCATGCAGCTGCCTGCTTGGCCCCTGTGCAAAATAAGCCCTGACTTTGAATATTCACCTTGACAAGGAAAAGTGGGTACAGAAAACATGGATGAGGAAGGCACACTTTCTCTCTGCACTTCCTAGGCTGATATATTAATGTTTTTTGCTGCCCAACAAATTACTATAAATGTTGCGGCTTTAACACAACACAGATTTATCATCTTATGGGGTCCCTGGGTCAGGACTCTCACCAGGGCCTCACAGGCTGAAATCAAGGTATCAGCCAGGGCTGTGATTCTCATCAGAGGCGTGGAGTCCACTTGCAAGTTCATCAGTTACTGGCAGAACCCAGCTTCCTGCAGTTGTGGGACTGAGGCCGTCACCATCAGAGATCACCGCCATACCCAGCCACGCGGCCCTCCCCCGGAGGCTGACAGGAGAATCTCTTTGCTGCTTCAAGTCTCGCTGGCTTCCTCCATCTGTGACCTCTAGTCCCGTTAGTAAGGGACTCATCTGATGACTAAATCAGGCCCACTAAAAGAGTTTCCTTGTGGATTAATTTCAGGTCAACTGATGAAGTTTGGCCCGCATAGAATAATAGCCTTTATTAAAGTCAACCAACCAATGAAGGACTCTAATGATGTAGTCAAAATCCCTAATTACAGGGGTGAGGGCCTGTCATACTCACAGGTCCTGCCCTCCCCTGCAAGGATGGGCAGGTTAAACAGGGCAGGTCCCTCAGAGTCTGGGATTCTCAAGGGCTATCTTAGAATTCTGCCCCAGATGAGCCCGAGGGCCTGTTATGGCTATTCCAAAGGAAGCCCGCCTCGCTGGGCATAACCTGTGGGTTCAGGTCAGCTGCGAAGGTATTGCCAAATTTCTCAGGTGGCCCCAAGCTACACCATAGCATTAGGTGTCTGCTGCATATGTTCTTGGCAAGCTTCCCCAGAATACTTGACTCCTAATCCTTAGGCTCAAATACCTGTGGTGCAAGAAGGGATGGCATTTCCGTGAAGTCCATTGATTCGATTCCCAGGTTCCCATGACAAAGCAGGAGTTTGTTGACTTCAGGTCCTGGCACTAAATGTATCTGTTTACTCAGGCCTTTGCCAAAGGGTGGAGAGAGAGGGCGGGGCAGAAGGAAGGATTCCTTTGCGTTCTTTTGGTCAATGCCGTGCTTTGTTATGATTTCACTCCATGTTGGACAAGTGGCCAAGTGGCCCAGTCATAAGGTAGACAGGGTTCTCTGTCTTGGCCTTTCTCGCATTCAGCCCAAAAGCCAGTTGTAAAGATGAAAAAGAAGAAGAATTTTATTATTTTTTAAAAAGGCCATGGTTTCTCCTGTGGTAGGAAGCTTATCTTTAAAAAGAAATTAGTCGCAGAGAAGTCGCATGGAGTTCGGGGAAAAAATAGAAGATGCCAATTCTTTTTCTATTCTCTCTGAGTTTCATTCTGCGTCATTCGTCGATGCCTGTTTGACAGTGGCACATTCTGATGCTGGTTTTATATTTTGTCTTTTGGGGATCGTCCCAGTCTAGCAATCCAAATCAGGCAGTCTTTCAAGTTACAGAAGTTGTAGGGGGAAATGGATTTGCTTTGCCGCACTGGTGTTGTGAGACACGTGGGGAGTCCTGGGTCTGTGGGCTCTAAACCGGGGGACAGCGGAGTCTCTGTCATCACAGGACTGCTGCGTTGGGGAGCGGAGGCAGAACTGTAGCTCTGGGCTTGTGTGTGTAGAACCAGGTGGGGCCTTCTGCTCTATGGAAAGTCACCAGACCAGAGGACATGTGGCTGGGAAACACGGTCCTCAGGCCTCAGACTTCTTATTGTTAAGAGAGGAGTTTGGCCTGGGTAATCTCCAATGTTCTTTCTAGCAGTAAAATGCTGTGATTTTATATAACATAATGATTATTCTTGTAGCCTGAGCTATGACATGACTTTACAACCTTCCCAAAAGGCTACCTTCAAATAAATCATGACCCGGAAAGAGCTGACATGGACAAACTCTCTAGTTTGAGTCTGTTTGTTTGTTCTTCCCACATCATTTCCTCGTGAGAGATGTAAACTAACATAATGTCATTATTTTTTTAAATTAAAATTTAAAAAGTTTTTTTTTTTAAACTATTTTTATTCTCGCATTTTTATGTTCTGGGAACAAAATGATTTTGTTCTGGAGGAAGATAAAGACCATCAAGGCATGCTGACTTTGTTCTCAGTCACTAGCTCCATTGGTCATGTTCAAGGAGATAAAAGCAGTTTCCCTGGTACGAAATGAATATATAGTTTCAACCACAATGTGTCTTCACAGGCAGAATGATTTCTATCTTTATTAATAAGCACATTTTTTGCGGGCTCCAGGCTTTCCTGAAAAGGTGATCTCCAAGGAGGAATATGTCCCCCCATCCCCGGGACCAGCCCCCAGAGATGCCCTCCGCGGGGACAGGAGGGATTCGACCTGGATCTGCAAAACCACTTCTGGAGAAGTGATAGCCACTGGAGGGAAGATTGGCTGCAGTGGGGGAGGTATGACGTCCCCCAGCCCACCCCACCCAGGGGAGCTTGACAAAGAAAGCATGTCATCACGCAGAGACATCTTACGGTGGCCCCGCCTGGCAGCGGAGAATGGATGAGATCATCTATCACAGTCCCTAAGTGTCTATGACTTTTCCTGTGAAAGGGGTTCTACTTGGTTTTTCTGAGAAGGCTGACGACCCATTTCCATTTTTAAAGAGGAGCCGTGTTTGCAATACAGTCACATTTGACATGCTACTTGGAGGACCACCACCTCAACCACAGCAGGGCAGGATCCTTTAGCACTGCAGAGGGAGCCCTGTGGGGTCTGCTGGGTGGGGAGCACAGGAGTGACCTGGTCGCCCGCATAGGCGCCTTCCCAATTGCTCGCTCCCCAGCACCCCCGCCCCTCCCCATCTGGAGGCCTCTGGGCTGCCACGGGCACAGAGGCAAGTGTGTGTGAGGCAAGACCACACCCGTGGGCTGCAAAGCCGCACCTCCATGAGGGCCCCGGGAGGGCAGGTGAAGAGGATGAGAATCGAGGACCAACCAGAGAGGGTTAGGAATGGGCAGGAGCAGCCAGATTACTCAATGCCTCGGCTTTTAACTGTGGGATCTTAGCAAAGAACAGTGCGTCCTTGGTAAGGTGGAAAACAGGGATGGAAAACAGAAGCCGGCAGGTGCGATAAGGAGCATCATGGGACACTTTCAGGAGGACGTCGTCCCAGTGGCTGCTCTAACCCTGTCGACATGAGCTTCAGCGCATGGTCAATGGTGGTCTCCTTTTCACCATCTTAAGTTGCCCCAGGAGTCAATTCAGGAAACTGGGTTAATTCAGACAATTAATTGTCACAAGGGGTAGGTCCCAGTATTTAACATTTTCGATGAACTTTTAAGATCATAGAAGTTAACCAGGGACAAAGTGTCCCCCCACCTTGTAAAATGACTTCAGAAGTGACTTGGTTTACTTGAGTGAGGAGCATAGTGAGGCCGATATGGGTACTGAGTCTACCAAACAGTTGAAGATGTTCCTTGAAGATCGCAGTCACCCCCAGGTTTTTCATCCCCCGTGAGCACTTGCTCCGTCTGGAGCCTCCTCCCACCCTTCTCCCTTCTCTACTTGGGACTGCAGATAGCTGTGCCAAGAGCCGTATCGTCTTGGGCAACTCATTTAACTTTGCCGACTCTCAGTTTGCTCATCTGTTCAAGACTTTCCTACCTAGCTCTTGCAACTATTATGAGAAAGTGGGAAATACATAAAAACATGAAAAGCTAGGTAACAGCGAAGATTAATACAGTTTCTTCCTGACTGTTGGGGGAGGCTTCTGAAGGCAGGGCTGCCTCATGGTCAGGGAGCTAGACCCAGGGGTAGGTTACCCCAATGGTTGGGAAGCACTGAACAAGCTTCTTTTCCTCCCTGATGCCAGTAACAGCCACACCTGTCTTTTTAAGACAATGGACACGAAACCATTTTGACTTTGTCTAAAAATCAGTGTTAAGGGAAGCTATATCACTCCAAGGTTACTTTTCATGTCAACTGCCTCGCTCTGTTCCAGGAGCCCTTAGCCCCTGAGACACCTCCTCAGGAAGACCCCTTGACCTGGGATCCTGTGAGGAGGAGCTCTCTGGATCCAGGTTGCTCCGGAAGCCAAAAGCAAGCCCAGTGCCCCCAGTCAGAAATGCATGTGAGGGTCCTGGCAAGACTAACCCCCTTTCTGCCTTCCTGCACTCAGCTGTTCCCATCCTCCCCTCTAGATTGTGAGAACTATCAACCACGACCACAGACCTTCAGAGAAATCAGTCATGGCAAAGCAGCGTGATTACACGAGATAACACTTTGACAACTTCAAGGTGCAGTGCTCATATGTATTATGTTGACATTATCTGCTTAGCCACTAACTTTCAAATTACTTAAATCAAAACTCTTAAACATTTTTTAAAATTAAAGTATAGCTGGCATATCATATCATATTAGTTTCAGGTATACAATGTAGTGATTTGACATTTTTACACCTTACAATGGGATCACCATACTTAGTCTAGTAACCACCAGTCTCTATGCAAACTTACAACGTTATTAACAGTGTTCCTTGCTTTGCATACAAGCTGTCCGTGGCTTATTTATTTTAAATATATTCTCCTTTTTTTTTTTTAACAGAGACAGAGTCAGAGAGAGGGATAGACAGGGACAGACAGACAGGAATGGAGAGAGATGAGAAGCATCAATCATTAGTTTTTCATTGCGCATTGCAACACCGTAGTTGTTCATTGATTGCTTTCTCATATGTGCCTTGATCGTGGGCCTTCAGTAAACTGAGTAACCCCTTGCTGGAGCCAGCGACCTTGGGTACAAGCTGGTGGGCTTTTTTTTTGCCTCAAACCAGATGAGCCCACGCTCAAGCTGGTGACCTCGGAGTCTCGAACCTGGGTCCTCTGCATCCCAGTCCAATGCTCTATCCACTGCGCCACTGCCTGGTCAGACTTTATTTTATAACTGTAAGTTTGTGCCTCTTACTCCCCTTCCCCTTTCCACCCCCCCCTCTGGCAACCATCAGTCTGTTCTCTATGTCTGAGTCTGTTTGTTTTGTTAGTTTTTTTTGTGTGTGTGTTTTTATAGATTGTATGTATAAGTGAAATCTTACAGTATTTGCCTTTCTCTGTCTGACTTATTTCACTTAATCCATCCACACTGTTGTAAATGGTAAGGACGTTTCTAAAGCATCAGAGGTGGGATGCACAATGTCTAAGAGAAAACGGCGGCCCTACCTTGAACTTGCTCGCTTAGAGCGGAGAGCTACATATTCACTCCCAGGGCTTGTCATTGAAAATGCGTGTTTTCCAAAAACTGTGTGTGAGGAGCTCCAGGCCTAAGGGGTGCTGACTTTATCTAGGAAGCGGCAGGCTCCTCAATGACCGATGTCCCATCACCAGCTGTGTCTTGGTCACAGAAGCGGGCCGGCTGGAGGCAGGCTGTGTCTGGAACACTGCATGTTCTGACTCAACGCAAAAGTGAAGGGTGGGTCTTGCACAAACGTATTGAGCGCCAGGTACGTTGCATTATGGTCCTGACTTACACGTTTTCATCACCATCACTGTAAGTCCATGTTTCATAGCTGTCTCGTCCTTTGAGGACATAAAAGCAATCCTGGTATTTTTTTTTCCCTTGAAGGTGCCCAAGGACTGACACATCTTTATACACTAAGTGATGGGTGGAGATCTCATGACGAAGGGAGATCCCTACGTGATGATGCAAAGAGCAGAGTAGATAGCACCCTCTAGGAAGGTTCTGATTCATCCTAAAGGCAGGGAAGAACTGTGGCTAAGACAGCCACTTGTCCTCTCTAGTGAGACCTTGACCATTGAGCCAACACAAGGCTCTGTGGAGCCTGCCACTCCAGCTTCCTAAGGAAAGCCAGCACCCTTGGGGGCCTGGAGCCCACGGAGAGCAACTGAACTCAGATCGGGTTCTGGTGCCACTGGAGAACCTCCTCTGGCTCCTTCAGGGCTGGCTCTTGCCCCTCAGGTGCCTGCGTCCTGTGCCGCCTGGTCAGTCTTCCTCTCTTATCGCCTCTCAGTGGATCACAGCCTCACTTGGGGCTGAACTCTTGTGAATCCAAGATTTGAAAAGCAGTTATCATTTTGACTAGTGCCTTTATTCCCTAAGAGTACATTAAGATTATAGCATTGCAGATGACACAGGGAAGGGGATGTTAGACCTTCTGTACTCAGGTAACTTTAGAGCTAAAAGTAACCCTAATGATCATATAAGGAAAATTTAGGCTAAGGAAGCCTGGAGAGCTTCAGCTGTCTGCCCCAGGTCCCTCGTCCACCTCGGGCAGTGCTGGGGCTAGCATCCAAACCTCCCGATTCATTGTTGAGGACAATGAAACGGGTCCAAGGTGGTGCTTCTCAAAGTGTGGTCTTCTGCATCCACATCCCCTGGGAAAATGTGAAAAATGCACATTTTGGGGCCTACCCCAGACCTACTGGCTCAGAAGCACTGCAATCTACCTTCAGTCTCTAGGGAATTCTGATGCTTGCTAAGGTTTGGGGACACTGCTCCATGGCACACCAAATCAAACCTTTTGAGGGTCAATTCAATGTTTTTCATCTGTGTGGAAGATCTGAGTGTTAAACAGTGGTTTCTATCACACTTTCTTTTATTCCTTTAGGTGTTCACTCTCGTGTGCCCATGCCTGTATTGGGCACCACATGTATCAGGACATACTGGCCACCTCTTCCTTCAGGTGGCTGATGGGGAGTCAGGGCATAGAAAACTTTTATATTGAAATGTAAGGTGGGATATAACTGAGTACTTGGATGACACAGACCTGGAGGGCAGTGTGAGTGAGGGAACGCTCTGGACTGTCGGGAGGAGGTTGGGAATGCCAATGGGAAGAGAGCGTTAAGCAGTCAGATGGTGGGAATGGCCCTGATGAGTTCCAGAAACAGTCACAGTAACCCGAGACTGATCAGGTCAGAGGAGATAGCTTGTGCTGGAACATTATGAGATTGACTTTGTCCCTTGAAGTTGAGGACACCAGAGGTGCTGGCCTCAACAACAGAGGGGAAGGGATGGTTGGACTCAGGCCTGTTGGCCAGTGATTGACTCTGAAACCTTCTCTCTGGTAAGGAGAACAAGACAAAATATTTTCAGACTCCTCTACCGTACAAGCCTCGGGCAACCTGGCATGAGTCTGCTGGTTGGGAAATAACTGTGCTCCTGGGGCAGCTGAACAGGTCACTTGAGCAACCTCTTTGGGCCATGCTGTTCTTTATAAGAAAGAGCTTTGGGCTGATTCTGAACTTGGAAGAGAATCCAGCAAACAGCAGGGCACACAGAAGACTGAGTCATGAGTCCAGAGTCAGGAAGTGAAGACGCATCCAGGCCAGTCGACCCTCCAAGCATGAAGCGAGCTGTGGAGGTGACTGGCCAGTTCATCCAGCTAAATTTTCTGATTGTAACACTGTACCATCTGTGGTCCATTCCTAGTACCAGGATCACTCTGTGTACCAGATAGCTGTATATGCATATCTGCACAACCATTGAAGTCATATTCATAGTGAGGGGTCACTAGGTCCCCCAAAGACCTTCTGTACTGTCCAAGAGAAACTAGTTTGACATCCAGCTTCAGTGTCTTACTGTGGTCTCACTTGGCTGTTTTATCCACACCAACCCCAGTCTCGGGTGCTTGGTGGAGGGCTCCAGCCACAGGGAGGCCTTGGAAGCCAGTGAGAGAGGGACAAGTTCTGCTTTAGTCATTGACAGTCCAGGAGAACTTTAATAACTTTTCTGAAATTCAGTTTCTTCTGTAAAATTGGCCAATATTACCAACCTCCAACAGCAATGGTGAGGATCGAAGGACTGTTAGAAAGTATCCGGCCCCATAGAAAGCACCGTGGCCACCATGAAAAAGTGTCCCTCATGGTCGCTGATTAGCCCATCTGTTGGCCTGTGGACCCACCAGTGGGCTTTCCCAGAGCCATGCTTGCCATGAGCGCTCCGGGCGGTGAGGTACATTCCTCTGACGGACAGCGTTGGCTCAGGGACTCCCTGGGGTGTGGCTGGAACTTTCTCAGGACTGTGCCGCAGGGGGAGACTCTGCCTGTCTACACAGACAGTCTCCCTCCTCACATGGTCAGACTTGCCACATGGTCTGATGTGTTTGTGCCCATGCCCACTCCTTCACTGTTTCCCTCACAGGTATGCTGCCAACATGCCTCCAATGTGTCTAATCCGCCTGACCAGGCGGTGGTGCAGTGGATAGAGCGTCAGCCTGGGATGCAGAGGACCCAGGTTCAAGACCCCGAGGTTGCCAGCTTGAGTGTGGGCTCATCTGGTTTGAACAAAAGCTCGCTAGCTTGGACCCAAGGTCACTAGCTCGAGCAAGGGGTTACTCGGTCTGCTGAAGACCCACGGTCAAGGCACATATGAGAAAGCAATCAATGAACAACTAAGGTGTCACAATGAAAAACTGATGATTGATGCTTCTCATCTCTCTCCATTCCTGTCTGTCTGTCCCTGTTTATCCCTCTCTCTGACTCTCTCTCTGTCCCTGTAAAAAAAAAAAAAAAAGAAAAAAAAAAAGAAAAAAAAAGAACAATGTGTCTATGTCTGCCACTCGGAGACCCAAACTAACAGAGCACTCAACACATGTCAATTTCTCTCTCCTTTCCCAAGCTCACGGGTCATGTTTAAGCATTTATTTTCTCCCCCCCCCCTTTGTTTTGAGAGAGAGAGATAAAGAGAGAGAGATGGAGGGACAGACAGAGACAGACAGACAAGAAGGGAGAAAGATGAGAAGTATCAACTCATAGTTGTGGCACCTTAGTTGTTCATTGATTGCTTTCTCATATGCCTTGACAGGGGGCTGCAGCAGAGCCTGTGACCCCTTGCTTAAGCCAGCGACCATGGGGTCATGTCTATGATCCCACATTCAAGCCAGCGACCCTGCTCTTAAGCTGGTGAGCCTGCGCTCAAGCCTCAAGGTTTCAAACCTGGGTCCTCAGCGTTACTGTTGACAGTCAGTGATCTGCTGGAGATCTCGATGAGTCACTTATCTCCATGACACTCGGTTTTCTAATTTGCAAAGTGAAGGTCATAATCATAAGGACTGCACAGGGTGGTTGTGATGACTACATAAGGCCATTTTTGTGAAAGTGAATCATTAACAGCTTTACACACACTCATTATTTTTATGACCGTGACTGTGGGCTATTGTTAGGATGACTTCGGAGGGAAGGGAACAAAAAGCAAAGGATTGCAGGGGCCCCTTCTGGGGAAAGAAGCAGCCAGCTGCCCTCAGGTCCACCCCTAGTGGATAGTTTCAGCCCCGGGAGGAGCCCTTGGAGCCAACGCTCAGCAGATGTTTTAGGGACACTTCTGCGTGCCCAGTGTCCTTTAAAGCAAGCCACCGTCCCCTCTCATCTCGTCCTCTTCACACCGTGGCAGTGGTGCTACCCTTGTCTGGCAGAGGAAGGAGCTGGGAAGGCTCTGCTCCCAGCAGTGCAGCTAGTGGGAGGTACAAACAGGGTGTGACCCCAGTCTGTGTAGTCCTTGCCCAGCTCATGTGACCTTCTGGAGGCAGGAGCTTGGGGAAAAGACTTCAGAACCTGACCTGCTGACTTGTTCCCCAGAGAGAGTGCCTGGGGCTGGGCTCATCCCCGGGTCCCCTGAGGCTTACACTGGGGTCACACACTCATGACCCCTGCACACACAGGCAACATGCACATCCCGCCCTCGAGATTTCTCCGAGATCCTTATGGGTGAGCATATGACCTGTAAGGCCCTGGGTATCCCTCTAGTTTGGGACATCTGTGACAAAGCAGTCCCCAGCTGTCTTAGTTTTTCAGCAACAAAGTCCCACAAATGGGATGTCTTAAAACATAAATTTGTCCTCTCACAGTTCTGGAAGCCAGATATCTGAAATCAAGGTGTCCACAGGTTGGGCTCCTCCTGAGGCCACGTGAAAGACTGTGTCCCAGGCCTCTCTCTCAGCTTCTGGTGACAGATAGCCAGTAGTCCTATTCTTGGCTGTGGCAGCATTGCTCCAATTCCTGCCTCTATCTTCACATGAATTCTCCCTGTATCTGTCTCTTTACAGGGTGTTTCTATGAGGACACCAGTTCTGAGGGGTGAGGGACCCTCCCTACTCTAACATGACCTCATCTCAACTAAATATATCTGCAAAAACCGTACTTCCAAATAAGAGCACATTTGAGATACTGGACGTCAACATATGTTTTTGGAAGGAGACACAGCATATTCATAAATGTGTGTTTGCCCCTCCTCTCTGGCAGCCAAACCCAACTAATCTCCGGGTACCCCCCCTCAACCTTCAGGAAAATTGGCAAGCAGCCTGGGTCAGCCAGGACGGGCCAGGGCTCTGCCGAAGGCACTACCTGCAAGCTCTCAGGATCTCTGCTTTCTGTTTGAGGGCACGGCCAAGTCGGCCTGCTCCTGCCAGCGAGTATCCCTCCCCAGCGGTTTTGTATAAAAATGGCCTACAGGATGTGTCATGTATCTTGACACATCCTTGGACACAGTCAGCTTGCAGTGTTGTTGCATGGTTACTCTTGCCTCAAACATCCAGAAGGTGCGTCCTCTGGGGCTGCAGGAGGAGCTGGTGGAGGATTAAGAGATGTAACTGGAGCCACCTGTGTAACTCTACCAGCCAGGTGAGGCCCGTGGGCCTCAGAACTACTTGGTGTTGGTGGAACCCTAATTAGCCTAGGCTCTCTGCAGGTGAGGACCAGGAATCTGCTTTGTAAGCAGGTGTTCTGGATTGAATTGTGTGTCCTCCAGGACCTCAGAATGTTTCCTTCTTTGGAAGCAGGGTCATTGTGATGCCTTTAGTTGAGATGAGGTCATACTGGAGTAGGTGAATCCCTACTCCACTGTGATTGGTGTCCCTCTAAGAAGAGGAGATAAGACACAAGAACTCACAGGGAAGATGGCCGCATGAAAACAGAGGGACACCCAGGGAGAGGTCATGTGACAACAGGGACAGGTGTGGCAGTGATGCTGCTACAAACCAAGGACTGCTGAGGAGTGCTGGTCCAGCCCAGAAGCTGGGAGAGTCAGGGAAGGACTCCACACGGAATCTCGGGAGAACTCAGCCCTGCCGACACCTTGCTCTCAGACTCCAGGATATTTCTGCTTTTGCCAGCCAGCCAGCGTGTAGTTCTTCATTACTGCAGACCTAAACATCAGCACGAGAAGCTCCCAGCCATTCCTGTGCTCAAGAACAGCTGAGCTGAAAAGGCACTCCTTCTGGCTCTCCAGCAGGGACAGGTGGGATCCAGGGAAGTCTTCCCAGGCTTGAGCCCCCCTCTTCCTCAAACCATCCTCCTCCTCTGTGGTTTCTGACACCAGGGCCTCAGGAAGAGAGAGCAGCCAAGGAGGAACTACAGAGGAAGATGATCAGGACCTGGCCCACTTTGCAGATGGGAAGTGAAGGACTTGTCCAAAGTTTCCTGGCCAGAGAGCAGCCAGGAGTAGCTTCTCACTCAGGTCTGTGTGATGCTCAGTTGTCAGTGTGTCCATCCATCTGTCACTCCTGCCCACCTCTCGTCTCTGGGTCTGATCTGGATGACCTCTGTGAAGAGACCCAGCAGACATGTGAGCACCAGATTCTCAGGTGGGTCCCGGAGAAGAGAGGCCTACCGTACCTCCCTCTGCTTGGCGCCAAGGCACCGACTTCCGTGGGGGCAGCCGGGCTGTGCATGCTGTCACCTTTGGACGCCCAAACAAGTAACACATTCCCCAAAGCTCTCTCTCTGCAAACCCTGAGCCAACCTAAAGAGCAGCCCCAACCGGGGCTCACGCAAGACACCCCATCTATCCTTTAGGCGACATTCAACGTACTTCCCCGTCTGCGGGAAGCCTGCCATCCCCCAGCACCCTCATCCTCCAGGAGCTGTGCAGGTTATGAGTTCTGTATGTTTTTCCACGAATGTTCCATACTTGGCCTCATTGTCCTGATTGGGACAGTGACTGTGAGTCACACAGAGGGCACTGAGTAGCTTCCTAGGAATCAGGGTCAGGTCACTTGGGCGGCCAGGTGCCATGACTTACCCACTGATCTCGTCGTCCTCTGCCTGGTGCCCGCCTGTGCTCCTTCTGTGGGCCTTAATGGTACTGCAGAACGTCCTGTAACGTCAGTTGTGTTTGCCCCTCCTCTCTGGCAGCCAAACCCAACTAATCTCCGGGTACCCCCCCTCAACCTTCAGGAAAATTGGCAAGCAGCCTGGGTCAGCCAGGACGGGCCAGGGCTCTGCCGAAGGCACTACCTGCAAGCTCTCAGGATCTCTGCTTTCTGTTTGAGGGCACGGCCAAGTCGGCCTGCTCCTGCCAGCGAGTATCCCTCCTATTCATCAAAAGCTAACAAGCTCCAGGCTGTAGACTAACCTGCTAAGTCAACTTCCAGGTTAAGTATACCCAACCATCCAATCAGACGAGTACTCTTACACTTCCCCTTTTACAGGTAAAAAACACAAAAAAGGCACGGGGATTTTAAGTGACATATCCAAGGTCACACAGCAAATGATTCTGAGAAATTGGATACTGACCCAGGTGCTGCTGAGAGCTCATGATGAGAGTCCCACACAGCAACTGAATGTCTGAGACATGGATGCAGGTAGGTAGGTAGGTACATGCTCAATAGATGGATAGACAATAGGCAGATGATAGACAAGGGGGTAGATGATGAAGAAAAATGATAGATGATTGGTTGATAGGTGGCAGCTGGTAACTTCCATAGGAAGTAGAGATTATTTGTTGTTTTATGTAATTTTTAGATTAGTCTTTTAAACATTATACCCATACAGATGCCCAGCCTCATATTGGCTATCTTCCAGAGGAGACGACAACTTGCTCAGAGAAGTCAAGCTCCTCCATGTGTCCAGGCTGCGTGATGACCAGCTCCTGAGAGCCCCCATGATGTGGGGTGACATGAGGCCCCGTGTCCAGGGCTGCAATGGCAGGGCCGGTGTGAGCCTCTCCCTAGAGGTCAACCTGACGCAGGACATGAGCCCTCCTGGTTGCCACCTCATGTCTTCAGGACGCTGCGCATCGGTAGTGAGGTTTGAGCACCACCATCGGTCTCTGACACACCAGGTCCCCCATCGCCCACCCTGGGGTCTGCAACAGGGGAGGCTTCCCAGGGGAAGGGGCTGGACCAGGGAGCTCCTCCAACCCCCACTCTGGGAGGCTGGTCTGCAGCCAGACTTGTGGGGTCAATCCTGCCCCACCATCTCCTGTGAGAGCTTGGGCAAGCCACCTAACTTCTTGGTGCCTCAGTTTCCTCACCTGTACAGTGAGGCCTTTCACAGTAACTACATCGTGGAGCAGTTATGTAGTAACTGAGCTTCTCTTTGAAAGGCACCTGAGCGGTGTCTGGGAGCTTCAGATACGATGACCCACCGGGACGTGGGAGGCCGACCTCTGGCCCCACATGACAGTGCCTTTACCATGGGCAGCGCTGCCGCAAAACAGGCCCTGGGTTTGTCTTGGCTTGACTTGTTTCCATTTTCAGTTGAAAATGAGACTTCAGGCCGATGGACCTTGGCCAGTTAGCTCTGAGTAACGGCAGACAGGGTGGGGTCACCAGGATTCGGCTGTTGGGCAGCCCGCTCCCCGTCAGGCAGCTGTGTTGTCACAGACTGGACTTTCTGGGAGAGCACTCAGTGACTGTGGGAGTCACTTGGAAAGGGATGCTTTTGGACGAGGTCATCAGCAGTAACCAGGAGGGACCGCCCTTTGCCCTGTAGCCCCTCAGCTGGTCACAGCAGGGAGGGCACCAGAGCTGTCACTCCTTGGTGAGGCTGTGCGGGTTGCTGTCTCCATCCCATTTGTGATCATTTCTGTGCTTCCTTGGCCAAAGCCCCTTCTCTAGCCCTCTGATGTCTCACCCACCTGAGCTCTGGGTGACGCAGAGGTGGGGACCCCCCTGCCAGCCAGGCCCCTGCCCTGGCCACATTTGTGCTGTCACCACAGGGCCTCTTCCATGGGCTGGGAAGCAGCTGGCCTGGTGTGCCCATTCTTGGCTGCCCCCCAACTCTTCCAAATGTGCTGACTGACCATCTCTACCTGCCCTTGAGAACCACTTCAAGTCCCTTCCCATGACACAGGCCTGCCCAGGTTGAGATGGTATGAATAAACTTAGTTTGGAGCACACACTTGGTGCATGTGTGTCTGTGCTGTGTATTGGGGGCTTTTCAAAATGTATTTGTATGTTTATTTAGAAGTTTTTGCCTAGGGCAAGAAGTCCCTAAACATGGCAGCCTAGAGCACTACACATCACGAGAATATGGTGTCTAGAGGCTCACTGCCCACAGAGACCAAAGGGTCCTTATGGGCAAAGACACCGGTTTGCTAATAGATGCCTCCAGAGTGGCAAGCCCCCTGAGGACTGGGTGGCGACCAGTGGGGAGCAGTCCCGAAGCCACAGCCACTCTTCACCTTGTCAGTGATGTAGGCCTGGCGCCCTTTTCTGGGCACGTTGGGGGGCTTTGTACCATGCTGGGCCGCTGGCATCAGATGCTAACAGAGTCAATAACTCTGCGAAGAGTTGCCAGGCAATTCATCCCATTGGCACCAAGCCTAGAATTATAATCAGGTCTTGGATTCTTCAAAGCCTTCTGGCCTCAGATTTTCCAAACCAGACATAAATATCGAGGGCCATTACCTTCTTCTGGTCCTCTGGATGTGCGAGGGAGTGAGCGGTTTCACTCGGTACAGCAAGGACCCTCTCGTTCCGTTTGAAGGCATGTTAGCCCACAGAACTTGTGAACTCAGTGCTGACACGGCCTGTCTAGGTCTTGACTGGAAAGAGAGAGGAATCATTATGCTCTGGGTTAATATTTTCCTCTGTTTAAGAAGTCGTGGGCCACGCCAGACACTCCCTTCTCTGATGAAAACGGCTGCTCTTCCCCTTACTGGAGGCATTGTGTTCCATTCCCTTGTCGTACTCGCAATACCCTCAAGGGGGCAGCAAACCCCAGGGTCTGGCCGAGTCCTCCGACAGCCTTGACAATGGCAGCCGGTTTGGAGCTTGCGTCGGGATGGAGCGGGGAGTGATTATTGGGATTACTGGTTGTCGTCTTAAAGTTTCTCTGGGCTTGACAGGAAAGCACTCCTCCTCCTGGAGGGAAAGCCAGAGCTACATCAGTCTCGTTTTTCTTTTTCTTTCTTTTTTTTTTTTCTTAAAGAGCTGTGAATATGACTAGACCTATTAATTACTTAATTGAGGTTCTGGGCTTTGAAGATGAGCAGTGCGGTGTAAGTCGGGGGTGGGGTACTCTTGTCTCCAGTCTGGGGAGCTTTATGGGGGCTCTTCTGAACGTCCCTTTCAAGTGATCAAGTTCACTGTGGTGACCTTGGGCAACACAGCCCGCCCACCCCACCCTTGTGAATCCTGGGTGAGACCACTGGCAAACAGTTCCTTGACCTCAAGTCCCACCGAGCTGCCCACAGAGTCCCAGCAAAGGGCTTAGTCATACCCGGTGTGGCTGGGTCACAGTACTCTGAGTCACAGGCCCTCTGTGGTGGCTGAGGACCTGCAGGGGTGCTGGTTCATTAAGGATGCTTTGCTTGGCGGAGACAAAAGGGCATGGGTGACTTGGTGGCTCTGCGGCCCTGCCCAGGGCAGAAGGTGTTAGCCTCACAACCGAGCAGTAGCCACAAGCAGCACGCTGGCTGTGCAGGTCTGCAGTGTGTCATCCTCTGGGGGATGGCGGGGATGAGGGGGAAGACGAGGCAGTTGCCCCCACAAATGAAATAGTCACAGGGAACAATGGAGGCACCTAACTGTGGACTTGATGCTTTAGTTTACAAAGGACTTCCACCTCGAACATCATCTCAGTTGAGCCTCTGGGAGACCCCACGAGGGGCTGGGGATGTAGGAAAGGTGGGCTGAGGGAGGGGGAAAAGTGCAGGGCAGATGGTGACATCCAGGGGAGCCCAGGAGCCCAGTTTCTCTTTTCAAAGCCGCTGCCTCCCCTCCTCCTGTGGTCCCTCCCTCCTGCCTGCCCTCCTTCCAATTGGCTGGGAATACTGAAGTGGGTAAGAAGGCCAAGTCCTAAAGGCAAACATCCTCACACTGGGACCCACCCTAAGGTGTTAGCCTGTGTGTTAATAGAATTAAAAATGAACCCCAGCCCTGGCCGGTTGGCTCAGCAGTAGAGCATTGGCCCAGTGTGTGGAAGTCCTGGGTTCAATTCCCAGCCAGGGCACACAGGAGAAATGCCCATCTGCTTCTCCACCCTTCCCCCTCTCCTTTATCTCTTTTGCCCTCTCACAGCCAAGGCTCCATTGGAGCAAAGTTGGCCTAGGTGTTGAGGATGGCTCTATGGCCTCCACCTCAGGTGCTAGAATGGCTCCAGTTGCAATGGAGCAATGTCCCAGATGGGCAGAGCATTGCCCCCTAGTGGGCATACTGGGTGGATCCCAGTCTGGAGCATGGGGGAGTCTGTCTCTCTGCCCCTTCACTTCTCACTTCAGAAAAATACAAAAAAAAAAAAAAAAAAAAAAAAAAAAGAATCCCTATAGAGCCGGGTGTTTGTCACACTCTGCTGCTCTTAGTGAATATTGTGGATGCTGTAAATAGTTCCCCTTGGTGTCTGGACTGAAGATCAAGGGACATTGCTGAGGAAAGTGAACCGCCTCTACTTGCTGTAAGGGCAGGCAGGGGAACCCAGAGGCCCCAAGCCCCATGTGGCTGTTCCCTCCCACGCTGGGCCAGCATGTTTCTCCCTCAGGGCCGGGGTCCTCCACTTGTAGCCCAGAGCCCAGGGTAGCTCAGCAGGTCTGAGTCACTCAAGTTTCTGAGAACCCGTCCACTCCCTTCATGGGACTGTTACCACCTGAAGGGCAGGACCTGACTTACTCCACTTGAAAATCCAATAAGGCCAAGCACAGCGTTCTGCCCATAACCCATTTTCCACACAGGAGTGAGGACATGCGGGACAGGGATGTGAGAAAGAAGGGAAAGGGCCCCGTTCATTGAAACAGCTGTGGAGCCTTCTTTGGTTACAAACTGCAGAAATGGATTCTGGCTGATGGGTTTAATCAAAGTGTGATTAAAAAGGGAAGAAGACTGGGGTGTCAGGGCTTCAGAAGTGGCACTGGCATGCTAAGGTCCCCTTCCATGCCCAGCTGTCCCTCTGTCTGGAAGGATGCCCTTCACGTGGCCCTGCTCAAGTCCTGGTGTCTGGTCCTGCAGGTCCAACCTCAAAGTCCCAGGAGCCTGAGTCTGATTAGATCAACGCGTTCAGAGTACTTGTATGATTGTGTGAGTGTGTGAGCGTGTGTGAGCGTGTGTGAGTGTGTGTGATCGTAGAGAACCAGTAACTTCTCAAAGTTATCGTCTATTTCATGTCATGTGTTTTCACACATGATCTTGTCTGACCATAACCCTGATGGGGCCAATTTTTTTTTTATATTGAATGCTAAACTCATCAGAAAAGAACACTGTTTTCTAGAGTTTTCTTTATTCAACTTTCTACAATTTCCTATAAGAATAGCCTATTTTCTTTAAGGGTTATCAGGTTTTCTGTTACTAGAAAGTTCAGAAAACAGAGGAAGCGCCAAAAACAAAATTCATATCACCCAAACACCACTGTTTGGAGAGAGCAAGTTATCTCATTCCATTGATATATATTTAATGGAAATGTATATGTATTATGATGAGCATATTGTTTTGTGACCTTTCTTTCCTGCCGAATTTCCCATTTCATTAATTCCATTAAATTTGTTCTTTCCCATTATTTTTGATGGGTCCTGAAAATCTTCTATCCCACACATGTGGACAAATGTTTACTTGTTCTCCATTGTTGGACATTTAGGTGCATATATATATATATATATATATATATATATATATATATTATATTTGCTGTCATAAGCAAGGAAGTGGTAAAGATCCTCGAAGAAGTATCATTGTCCATCTGTCTGATTACTCATCTGTCTGATTACTTCCTAAAAATTCATTTCTACAAGTGATAGTGCTGGGGGAAGGGGTGGGCATTTTTAAGTTCTTTTTTTTTCTTTTGGTCAATCGGATCAAACAAGCGTCCTCCCCACTGGGCTAAATAACATGGTGATGTGTTGAGCATTATTCATTTACAAAATATTCTCCTACTCAACAGGAGGAAGTGACATCCCTTTGCTGTCTGGATTTTTTTGATTTTTAAAATAACTTTCTTGAGGTATAATAAAGCACACACACATCATATCTTCAGTGGACAGCTCACTCAATGATTTTCACCTGCAGAAATGCCCATAGAACCACCACCTAGGTTGAGGTGTAGGACGTTTCCACCATTCCAGAAAGTACTGTTTCCCTTCCACCCAAAAAGATCATTGCTATTCTGCCCCTTTCCACCTTGGGACAGTCGAGTTTTTTGTGTAATATTATAATTATACTTGGTTATACGTATTGCAAATACCTATCTGCTTTTGCTTCGGTAAAAGGATGATAAATGTGAACAAATACTGAAACGTCCCTCTGGGTCGGGCACTGCGCTCAGGGTTCTGCATGAAGTCTCATTGATCCCTGTACTCTACAGAAGAGACAAAGGCACAGAGAGGAGGAGGAACTGGCCTGAGGTCACCTGTTAGGAATCGCCGGGGTGAAGTTCGCACACAGGTGGTTGCACACTGTAACTCAGACTCTCGGCTGCTGCAGTTTGTCAGCCTGTGGATTTTCAGCTGGACCACTCATTTTCAAGGCTGCCATGGTAACACCCTTTAAATCATTTGTGGAATGATGATGTCACTCTGTGACATGGGTGATTCTGTTTAAAAAAGGGTCATGTGCTCATTATCATTCTTATTGGCAGAGACACATGTGACTAAGATTTCTGATGCTATTAGGCAGTGAACCACAGAGGACCTCACCACCCGGGGGTCATCTGTCAGTCCTCAGCATGGTTGGTGGTCCCATGGCTCCCACCACCACCCTGCTGACCCCCTTGGCTCCTTCTGGACTGCAGGGCGTTCTAGCTCCATCCTATAAGTGCAGAGCTGACTTGATGTTGGAGGCAAGGTGTAGTTAATCCATTCAGTACCGTCCTCCTCTAAGACATGCACACCCCCGCTTTTTTTTTTTTACAGTTGAGAAGAGAGGAGATAGTGGGACAGACACTCGCATGCGCCCCGACTGGGATCCACTTGGCAATCATTGTCTGGGGCTGATACTCTGCCTATCTGGGGCCATGCTCACAACTGAGCTATTTTTAGCACCTGAGGCAGAGGCTCCACGCAGCTATCCTGTGCCTGGGGCAAATGCGCTCGAACCAATTGAGCCATGGCTGGGTGAGGTAGGTGTGGGGTGAGGGTGGGGTAGGGATGAGAGAGAGAGAGAGAGAAGGAGGAGGGGGAGGGGTGGAAAAGCAGATGGTCACTTCTCCTGTGTGCCCTGACTGGAAATCGAACCTGGAACATTCTCACACTAGGCCAGTGGTTCTCAAATTTTTTGAAGTCGGGGCGCATTTAAAATCCTACAAATAATTGTAGGTTCACTATATACAAATTTCTGAGAAATGTTATAATAACTAAGTCAAATATTAAAAAAATATATATAAAGTCCAAGCGTGCTTTTATGGTAATTAAATGAAATAAATATGACAAAATTAAATTTATTCTGACATTAAAAGACATTTTTATGTTACAGTTTTTTGAGTTATGCTTTTTAGAATTCTTAGAAAAAAGGGTTAAAAAATAAAAAAATGACAAAAAAGTTATCTTTTTATATACTGTATATAGATACATTCTTAGTAAGATTTAGTAAATTTGGCAGGTCCCTGTGGAATGTGTTAAGTTTTTTCATTCTTGTGTTTATGAGAAACATGAGCCTGATGTGTCCTCATGATTTCTTCAATGTTTGGGCATATATTTGAAAGGCAAACTCTCATTTCCTCGTCAATACATTGAAGAATTCCTCTCTTTTTACTCTTAATTGTGTTGAGTGCAGAAAACCTCCACCATACATATCATCTTAACTTTACACCAAACAAAGGATAGAAGAAACTTGCCTCCAGTCTTTCTGGGGAACATGGGGGGGTAGTGTAAATAATCCAGCATCACAGTTTAACAGTCTTTTGCAACCTAATCAGGCAAGTGAGGTTGGGGGGTTGGCCAGACTGTCAGCTTATAGCCAATTCCCCACACCTCTGTCCCCAAAAATCTAAACTCCAACAGCCCTGTTGGTTTTTTGGTCCCCAACAGGCACATATTTCTTTGGAATACCATAGGGTGCACCTGGAAATCTTCTAGGGCACACCAGTGTGCCCTGGCGCACACTTTGAGAACCACTGCACTAGGCTGATACTCTACCACTGAGCCAACCAGTCAGAGCCTGCACATCCCTAATTTTGACAAGTCGTTCCTGAAATGACAGTGATAGCCAGCACTGTCATTTCAGTGTTCCGTTCATCCCAAGGACCTCATGGGCAACACACATGAGCAGGCCAGCTATTCCTCAAATCATTTTTGGAATGACCACCATACCTACCACAGGTGTCATTGCTACCTGCACACAGTGATAGAAAATGTTAATTGTTAGAGTGGGGTATTTAATTAATATTTAGGCTTTTTTTTTTTTTTTTGTATTTTTTCTGAAGCTGGAAACAGGGAGACAGTCAGACAGACTCCCTCATGCGCCCGACCGGGATCCACCCAGCATGCCCACCATGGGGTGACGCTCTGCCCACCAGGGGGCAATGCTCTGCCCCTCCGGGGCAGCGCTCTGCCGCAACCAGAGCCACTCTAGCGCCTGAGGCAGAGGCCACAGAGTATTTAGGCATTTTTTAAACTGAAAGTTCAAAAGTACAAAAATCAAATTAAGATTGAACATAGATTTTTGGAAAAGTAAACTTTCTTTTCAACACAGATACATTTTCCTGCCCTGGGGGTTGGCACCTGGGACTGGGCATTTGGCAACCCTGCCCGACCCTGGGCAGGGGCTGCCGACTCCAGGCAGTTGTGGGATCTTTGTCTCTCTGTCTCTGCCTCCCCAGCCCCCGTGTGGCAGGTCCTCTTCCTCTCAGTGGGGCTGAGGGCCCCTGACCCATTTGTGCTGTTCCCACCTTCCTCTCATCTTCCACACAGCCCCTCAACTGTTCCCACGGTGTCATCCCCAAGCCACCTCCTGCCAGGCCCTGAACCCCAAAACCAATTTCCCAAATCACTTCTGGATCCATTTTATAAAACATCCATGTCCACATGTCACTACTCAGAAGTCCACAGTAAAGAAACGCATCTTAGGATGTGACTCACCACATATGTAAGTGTGTACATACCCACGCTTGTGTGCATTCATCCACACGTACACACACACACACACACACACACACATGAAGTAATGTTTCCTTTTCCTGCATGACACCCTGACATGATCTACTCCAGTCCCTCCCGTTCTAATTCATTTTGTGCCTTTCTATTTGCTTTGGTTCTGTTTCATACAAACTGACACTGGTGGCACCCAACACCTTCATGGGGGATGAGATGTCATCCACAAGGAGTCACGGAGAGGGAGAGCCCATCTTGTGCAAGGCACCTTCAGTAAAAATAGCTACTGGGACTCAAGGAAAAGTTCGAACTGCTTAGCCTGGTTCTCAAGCTCCTTGACAACCCAACTCCCTCTTGAAACCCCCCCAACACCACCACGGCTGCCACTGTCCCCACGGCTGTGTGGCCATCTCCTCAGTGTCCCACGTGAGACCTGGTTCTTTCTGATGCTCTTCTGCTGCCCTGATTTCTGCTGTTCCCCCCTCACCCTTGCTGTCCTGTGTGCCCAGTTCCGTTCCCACCTCCTTCCTGAAGCATCTGGAGTTGCCCCCCTCTGGTTTTCTCCCACACATCCGGCATCAGGTTGGAAGTGTGGGCTTAAGCTCATACAGCTTAGTTGATGAACCCACCACAGCCAGCTGGGTTTCCTAGGTCACATGCTTGGGGAAGGCATGGCCAAGAGGAGACACTTTGCATTTTAGCAAGTTGCTGGTGGCCCAGAACACCCAACCCCTCTTCCCTCAAAGACCTCGCCCCTCAGGCTGTCCAAGGTGATGTGAAGAAATCAAAACGTTTTGGCGACAAGTTGGAACCAGAAGCCAGTATTCCCACAGTGGTAAACAACGCTGGGAGGTGGGCTCCCCCGAAGGGTGCTGAATGCCGAGCCTCGCACATCATGGTTATTTGGCTTTTACGAGCTAGCCAGACAGCCTCTCCTCGGAACACTGCTTCTACAGGAAAATGCATCGCATCGCATACAAGTTCTACACCCACGGCCTACCAACAGCTCCTGGAGCTCTGCCAGTCCTTGGTTGGACGTCTCCGGGACAGCCTGCCTTACCGCCCTTCCGCAGGAGTGTGTCTTCTCTCCTGGATGCCATGCCAAACCTCGGACACAAAGAGAGTCCCCAGCCCCCCTCCCTTTGCTGCAGGGCCCAGTGTAGCACCTTGTGCAAGATGAACTCTCTCTCTGCAAGCTCTTTCCGGTGCTGTCTGGTGCGCCCGCCTTCTTGGGGCCACCCAGGGTCCTCCCCTCTGTCTCTCTATCTTGGATTGTCCCAGAGCAATTGAGAATGATTGGGTTTCCGTTTGTTGTTTGGAAAATCTTAAGGGATACTCAACAGGAAAGAGAAAAAGGTTATAGATGAGAAGAGAGAAAAGGGATGGGGGAGAAAGGAAGGTGGATGGAAAAATGGGATGAGAAAAAGAGAAACAGATGAGAATAAAAGAATAAAAAGGAAAGGCAGGGGGAAAGGAGGAGAGAAAAGGAAGAACTTTGAAAAGGGGGAAGAAAGGACAGTGAGGACAGGAAATATAAGAGAGGAAAATAGAAAGGTGAAAGGAAAAAAAAAAAGAAAAATAATTCTACTAATCAGACCAGGCAGCTGGAAGGACCACAGAAGGTTCTAGGTGCTCTCAAGTCTCTGAGTGCTGTCTCAGGGCATGGCCCAGCACATTCAGGTGAGGGACCCGAGCCTACCCGCCCCATCAGATTCTAAAAATAAAGAGAAGTTAAGACTACAAAACCAGAATCCTAACCCTAACCCAATCCTAACCTGATGCTAATCTGAGTTTAATGCCAGTGGCCAAGGCCAGGCAGGATTTGGGCAGACGGTAGAGAAACTGCAGAGCCGGAAAGTGTTGGGCCATACTGGTTTATTGGAGGCTCGCAAAGATAGGCGAGCAAATAAACAACAAAAGGGAAAGAGCTGATATAAAAAAAAACCCCTGCTATTTGCAGTAAGGGCCAGGGAGCAAGGAAAACCGCACCTCATGGTGGCGGGAGAGTGACCTGGGAGAATTGCCGCCCAGGGGAAGCACCCAGAGCCTTACACAGGCTCTGCACACGTGCCTCTGCCACGTGCTCACGCACTAGTCAAGCACAGTGCTTGCGGCTGGTAACCCCGCGAGCAAGCCTAACACGGTGCCCCACATTGGGGAAACTTCTCCCGTAGAAGAAGGCAGAGCCTCCCCAGCGTGTGGCGTGACCCTGCAGCCACTGGGGCATCTTCTCTTCACATTGCCAAGGCCTGTCGTCCTCTCTGGCCTTG
The DNA here is from genome assembly GCF_036850995.1 of Saccopteryx leptura. NCBI lineage: Eukaryota > Metazoa > Chordata > Mammalia > Chiroptera > Emballonuridae > Saccopteryx > Saccopteryx leptura. The sequence continues at coordinate 223,831,524 of NC_089504.1, read as the reverse complement.
GAGAAGGAGGAGGGAGATGGCAGGGCCATACAAGGTTCCAGATGCTCCCAAGTCTGAGTGCCATTAGCAAGTGGCCCAGCATATCTCAGGGAGAGACCGGTGCCTACCTGAATCATAACGCAAAACCAGATGCAGGGGTCACTGGAGGCCTGCAATGCTGGTGGCCAAGCCCAGGTAGGTTCACTTTCGATTTGGGTAGACGGTAGAAAACTGCAGAGCTTGAAAGGGTTGGGACATTTCATTTAATAAAGTCTCTCAATGGCAGACAAGCACACAGGCAGGGGAAACCACCTCTCAGGCAAACAAACAGCAAAAGTGGCCCCTCACAGTGACAGGCAGTCCGCAATCCCCCTGAGCGCAAGCACTCATAGCCTATATGGCAGCACCACATGCTCACGCACTAATCAGGCAAAGGGCTTGCAGCCAGTAAACCAGCGAGCAAGCCTAACACAGCTGCCGCACAAGGCCTTTCTACCGACTTCTTAAACTGGCCTCTTTGTGACACTGCCAATAAGATTTTAGAGGACAAGGTGACTTCAACCTTTGTGCCTTACTCCAAAAACCCTCTATTCACTTACAACATCTTTCTCCTTGAAGGGCCCATATGCTACAAGGGAAAAACAAAACAAAACAATGAAGGAATACATAGTTAGAAAACAACTTTATAGTGGTTCCTATTTTGAGAGAGGAATATGCACAATGTTATCTACTTTTTGGCTAACAACGTAGAACAGAAAACTCCATGACCCACATAGGCATACGGAGGCACAAGAGACACACTTACCCACCAAGGCACAGCAACTCGGTCAGGAAGACACCCTGAAAAGAGGAACAGTCATGTAGCAGCTTCACAACCACAGCACCACAGTGGATTGCACCAGGCACGTTCACGGTGACCAGAGGGCACTATCTATAGATCAGGCTCAGATGGACATTCCCAGTTGGGTGATAAGATTTCTCATTTCTCTCCTCAGCTAAGAAAGGGTTGTAGGCACATTTATGCCCTTGGATTACTTCATCAGGAGTCCATTGGGGCAGCAGGTGGGTATGATGGCCCCATAAAGAGGTCCAGGTCCCAATCTTCAGAATGTGTGACTTCCCTGTGTTTCAGTCCAGGGGCGGGGCAGGGCATTAAGGTTACTGATGAATCCGAGGTACTAATCAGCTGATGTTAAAATAGAGATTGCTCTGGATTATACAGTCAGAGAAGATAAAGGTCTCAAGGTCTGGGCACTTCTCAGTGTTCTTACTAAACGATATTCTTGATACACGTTAAAATGTAGCACAGCATTTTGCAGACACAGTTGTAAACAGGGTGAGCTATACAGGAACTCATCTAGATGAAAGAAGCCAGCTACAAAAAAGAGATCACTACATCTTGACAAACTAGTGTCCGTGAGTGGTGGCTAAGCCTCCCTCAGGAGAGACAGAGCTTTGGGTGTGGATCCCATCTCCTTCCCTAGCAAATAGGACTGCCTGAGGACCACCACACAGGTCCCATTCTCAAATATTACAGCCCAAGCAGCCAACCACTTTGAGCTCAGTAATAATATGATAGACTTGATGAGATCACAGGGGTTCTTGGTGGGGAGGCAGAAGGGTCAGAAGCAGAGATGGCATCATGAGAAAGATTCAACCTGCTCTTGTGAGCCTTGAGGATGGAGGAAGGGCCATGCGCCACAGAACGCAGGGCCCTCTAGAAGCTGGGCAGGCAAGGAAATGGGCCCTCCCTGGGGGCCACCAGAAAGGACACAGCCCTGCTCATACCTTGATGTTAGCCCAGGGGGCCTGTTTCAGACGTCCGACCACCAGCCCTGGAAGAGAACCGACTCATGTTATTTTAAAGCCACCATGCCTGTGATCATCTGTTATGACAGGCATAGGAAATGAATCCCATCGTAAATCCCTTGAAAATCTATTTGAAAGTTCAACTTAAAACTGTTTAGCATACGTGCAGCGAATATACCTCTGTCTCAGGCAGCCTCTGTGTTACGTGCGTGTTAGAACCCTAATACTTTCCCTTTCCAGACCAACAAGTGAACTGTTTGTGTGTGTGTGTGTGTGTGTGTGTGTGTGTGTGTGTGTGTGTGTTTGACAGAGACAGAGAGAGCCAGAGAGAGGGATAGATATGGACAGACAGACAGGAATGGAGAGAGATGAGAAGCATCAATCATCAGTTTTTCATTGCAACACCTTAGTTGTTCATTGATTGCTTTCTCATATGTACCTTGACCATGGGCCTTCATCAGACCGAGTGACCCCTTGCTCAAGCCAGCAACCTGGGTCCAAGCTGGTGGGCTTTTGCTCAAACCAGATGAGCCCATGATTAAGCTGGCGACCTCAGGGTCTCGAACCTGGGTCCTCCACATCCCAGTCCAATGCTCTATCCACTGCGCCACCACCTGGTCAGGCCAAACTGTTAGGTTTTTAAAATAGTCGTTCAATAAATTCAGTTGAGAAGTTTTAATTATTTTCCAGTTAGTTGGGTGCATGTCCATGTGCATGCATCACCTCAGAATCTATGCTCAGGGAACTTGTGGGATGGCCGAAAGTCCAGAGGGCTGGGGAAGGTTGGTGATTGCCTGGAGAGCTGGAAGTGTGGACTTCAGTCACTTAACTGTATTTGCTGCCTTCCCACCTTGATAAAAGCCTTAATCTCTTCCCTTACCTACAGCTAGAGTCTCCGGAATTCCATGTCTTTGGATCAGAAAAGGCTTACAACCAAGGTTTCTGACCCTGGCTGCCTGTTAGTATTGCTCAGAAGCTTCTAGAAACCCTGATGGCCAGGCCACATCCCAGACCACGTAAATTGGGATCTTTGGGAGTGCCACCAGTTACCAGTATTTTGTGAAGCTGTCTAGGTGGTTGTCGTGTGCTGCCAAGGCTGGGGATTGATGCTTCAGTGGGACGGGGGAGGGAGCAGACGCCCAGGGCCCTACCAGGCCCACCCTCCGCAGAGAGGTGGCATGGCTGGAGGTGGAGACAGAGAAAGTGAAAAGCGTGGGGGTGAGTCAAAGCCTATGTGACAAAGGGATCCCAACAATTTGGGTCTTACGTGGTGAACCAAGTATTAATTAAGACTGTAATAACCTTTGCAATAAAACTGAGATGCCTTGGGAAATATCTCCAACACTTGCCTCACCCACAGCAGCCTCAGACCATGCTGGAGGGGGGGGGGGGCTCAGTTCTCAACAACCAGCACGCGGGCTCGGTGTTGATGGATGCCTGCAGACAGGCAGCTTTCATGCACAAGTCCTGGAGAGGTTCAAAGCTGAGGTCGACAGCTGCCAAATGGTTAACCTCATGTCGCCTGGGTTGCCACTGTAGCCTCCATGGTTACAAGAGGTCCCCATCTATCTCCTGGCTTGTGCACCTCGGATGGTTATGGGAGAGAAGATGGTGAAAGTCATCTGCTCAGAACACTCAGCTGTCTGCTGAGTGAATGAACGAATAGATGTGGGAATGGGACATGTGTTCCTGTTTCCCACAGGGTCTGTCCTCTCTGCCCAGAGGTGAGCGGGGTAGGGGGGAATGCTGAAGCTAGGGACTCTTCCTCCTTCTCACTCAATCGCCAGAGGAAATCTAGCTGTATACTTCTAGTTTGCTTGTATAAATAAGCAGGAACCTCACCACCCTGAGCAAGGAAGTTGAAAAGTTTTCTTCGTAAAAACCTGTAGCGACAAGGAAAGTGTCAAGAACTATGATTTCTCAGGAACCCATCACCTTTACGACTCCAGCGTCAGGAATTCGGATTCCACTAATTTGGAATCTCCAGTAAGTTATACTTGTCCAACTCATTCTCCTTGGGGGAAAAAAGAAAAGTTCAAAAACAATTCTTTCCCTGATGGAAAAAACAAAAACAAAAACTGAGTCCAAAGTTTGGAGGCTCAGGGTCAAATCCCAGGTGGGCGACGTGTGAACTGTGAGAAGTGGGGAGAGCAGCAGCCTCTGGGTCTCTCCCGCCCTGCGGCCACTCTGCACTCTGTTGTGAGCACAGGCGAGCGACGCAGGCGGCCACAGGTGCTCTGAGTTGTGTAGAGCCCCTCTCGCCAGCTAGACCTCGTTGTTGTTCAGCAGTAGCTTTCTTAAACTCAAGAGACACAAGTGTCCTTCACGTGGCTTCAGTCCCTGGTCTTGGCAGTTGTTCACATTCATCATCAGATTGTATGAAACACAGAGTTTATAGGTATCACCTTTCTTTCCCATATAGACACTCACAGCCCAGGGATCCTGTGTCTTTAGAATGTATTTCATCATCAAAATCACCAAGGACCCACACAGACACATGCATGTAGAATCTTTTACCTCCTGACTCAGTAAGTTCCAGGTGGGACCTAGGAATCTGTATTTTAAAGTTCCACATTATTATCAGCAGTTTGGAGGATGACCCCCACCCCTCACTTTTGACTCATGTAGGAACAGAAGTGTTGACTGGGGGCTGGTGACTTGGCTGAGGTCACTCTGCTGGTGAGAGGTAAAACTGGAACCAGAGCCCCGCTCTGCTGAGCCTGCTCGGTGCAAGCTGCATGAACCATGCCAGCCACTGTGCTCACCAGCCTGTGCATAGCCAAGCTCTAGAAAGATGATGCTTGCAGATGTCTGGCTCGCCACTCAGTTCCTTTTTATATTTCATGTCACGTCACTCCTTGAGTATGAAGTGGGGGCAGGGGCTGTCCACAGAGGGTCAGTGACCTGTGTACAGGTAGCCATGGGGCCCTGGCCTGCGCCCTCCCTTGCTGTCATCCAGCCCAGCCCACTGGTATGGCTCTGAGCTTCCTCCAGGCAGGGGACAGTCATCATAGAGGAGGCTGGCATCCTCCCTGGAGCACCAGCTTCCCAAGGAGCTCAATGTCTGAACCAGACTCCAGCCTTCCAGGACAAAATGGCCATGGGAGGGCAATGGAAGATTCTTGGCAGAGAAACGGTGACCAAATACAGTCTTTACCAAGGTCTGTCTGGTGCCCAGCAGAGGCCCCTCTGTCAGGAAGCAGGGTTGGAGGCAGGAGATGACAGGGAGGCTGGATATTTGGATCAAGAACGGGGTCTGCTGACTCACCTCAGGGGACAAATCCCTGAGACTGTGCCCCCAGCCTGGGAAGTAAGGGCGGCGAGTGTGCTTGGGCGTTTCGGTGTCGGACATCCCTGACTCCAAACTGTGATGAAGGGAAATGTTATACCCTGCCCCCATTATTGTTTGGCCTGTATTTTAAAAAATGGTATTCAATTATTAATATAGTTGTATTTTAAAAGTTATTTTATTTATTGATTTGAGAAAGGAGAGAGAGAGAGAAAGGAGTGAGGAGCAACTCATAGTAGTTGCTTCTCGTATGTTCCTTGACTGGGCAAACCCAGAGTACTGAACGAGTGACCTCAGCATTCTAGGTCGGTGCTTTATCCACTGCGCCACCACAGGCCAGGCTTGATATATAGCTGTATTTTAAAGTTCATCAATAAACAGGTGTGGACTTATGTTTCCTCTCTTATTATTTAAGTACCTGCAGCATATCCCCCATTTTACCCCTTGGAACACGATACCTACAACATTGACTCTCTGGATCTTTCCAGAAGTTGGTTGACTCAGTCTAGGCCTTGGCGCCCAGGTGGAGGGAAGGGGTGGGTTCAGCCGCATGTTGGAGGAAGAGCTGTAATGCTGGTGGAACAGAGACCATGAGGCAGGGGTTTGGTGGGACAGGTGACTACCTGATCCCTAGGACTCTTTCTAAGATTCTGAGGACACAATGGGCCAACAGCCTCTGGGGCCAAGAGGCCACCATCCTGGCCACAAGGCCAGTCTACCCATAGACCTCGCAGGGCTGGGCCAGTCGGGTCCTCCGTGCCCTGGCTGAGCCTGCGGGGTCCAGTGCGCAAACACACTGTGAACCAGGACAGGCAGTGCTGCTCCGCTGTGGCTCCTGGGTGCTCCGTGCGCAGCCAGTAAACACGATGTACTTATTGATCAATTATTATCATTGTCAGATTTCCAGCCCCTCCCCCACCTTCTCTGTGACCAACAGGCTGGCTCACGGTTGGCACCGAGAATGCGTGGCTTAGACACTTAATCAGGTTTAGGTAACAGGTAGGGACTGGTTCCCCAGCAAAGGGAAAAACACAGCAAATATTTTGGATGAGACCGTGTGTGTGCGTCTTGCTGGAGCATGCAGGCCCTTTGGAGGCTCTCAGACGGCTCTTAATTAATTACTGGAGCCAAGTGGGGCAATCTTGAGAATGCTGTTGTTTTTGCTAATCTGATCCAGGCGTGCTCATGGAGGGGGGTGGGGCTGGCCTTGGATTTAGGGGGTGAGTGGGGCAGGCTGGGGCGTGGGAAGAGCTCTTCTGGGATGGTTGGGACCAAGTTTGGAAGAGCCAACCTGTTGGTCAAGCAAACAAATGGATAGAGCTTCCAATCTAGGCTCAGTTCCCCAACTTGGAAGGAGGGACTTGGACTCCAGTCCTGGCTCTGCCTCTGAGGATCCCTGAGCCCTTTGGGCCAGTTAACCCTTTGGAATGCCAGTGTCTCCTCTGTAAAGTGGATATGGGAGGACAACCTGGAAGGATTGTTGTAGGATGCAAATGAGATGAGGATGACACCGTGTGACACAAGCCCTGGTCTGACACTGCGAGGCCGCAGCTGGGCTGCAGGCAGCTAGAAGCATTGACCCTGGGGGCGGGGAGAGGGGAACAGCTGTAGGGTGGGCACATTCCCCCGAGGACAGAACAAGCGGTGGGCTCCAGGGGCACCCAGGAGAGAAGTTGCTAGGGGTGGGGGATTGCAAGTGCCAGGGACCCCTTCCCTCACCTGCAGCCATGAAGGCCACTCCCCCGAAGCTTGGCACAGCTCGGGGCTGGAGGGAGAAGGTTCTGCCTACCTAGTCTGGGCCCCATGGTGCTGGTCCTCTGTGGAGACCCATTTTGCGTTCACTGTCCCCGATGTGTCCCATGCCCTGGTCACCTCCACCTCACCCCTCTCTTGCAGAAAGTCTTCCCGGAGCGTGCTGGGAGGGGTCAGTCCCCCACTGGGCCCTGAGCTTCCTGGAGGCACTGCCAAGCATAGTCCTTGCCCCATTCTGTCATCCTTGTTCTTGTCCTTGTCCTGCCTGCCTTCTCCTCCACTATTCTGCAGGGCTCTTGAGGGCGGACGCTGGACCTGACGCATCTTTGAGTCCTCAAAATAGAAGTCACCTTCTGATAAATATTTGCTGAACAAAGTGAGTCCTTTCTTTATATGTAAGAATTGAAGCCATTAGAGGGACAGTGACCTTCCTGAAGTCTTATGCTTGTCAGCAGACTCAACACCTGCTTCTCAGATGGGGTCAGGCATAGCCTAGGTTCTTACCCCATTCTTATTGAAGAATGTCATGCTCACGACTCAGTAGGATCAAAATCACTCAATAGTAAACACTCCTTGGGCCCTGGCTGGGTAGCTTAGTTGGTTAGAGTGTTGTCCAGATATGCCAAAGTTGCAGGTTTGATCCCCCATCAGGGCACATATAAGAATCAACCAATGGGCCCTGGCCGGTTGGCTCAGTGGTAGAGCATCGGCCTGGCGTGCAGGAGTCCTGGGTTCGATTCCCGGCCAGGGCACACAGGAGAAGCGCCCATCTGCTTCTCCACCCCTCCCCCTCTCCTTCCTCTCTGTCTCTCTCTTCCCCTCCTGCAGCCAAGGCTCCATTGGAGCAAAGTTGGCCCGGGCACTGAGGACGGCTCTGTGGCCTCTGCCTCAGGTGCTAGAATGGCTCTGGTTGCAAGAGAGCAATGCCCCAGATGGGCAGAGCATCGCCCCCTGGTGGGCATGCCGGGTGGATCCCAGTCCGGCGCATGCGGGAGTCTGTCTGACTGCCTCTCCGTTTCCAACTTCAGAAAAATACAAAAAAAAAGAAAAAAAAAAAAGAATCAACCAATGAATGCATAAATAAGCGGAACAATGTCATTAATGTTTCTCTCTCCTCTTACTCTTTCTCTTAAACATTCAATAAAATAGACTAAATAGTAAATGTTCCTTGAACATCTCAATATGGAGGCTACAGGTAAAGCAGGTAGTCATTTCTCACAAGTCTCAAACTCTCAGGTGAGCAGAAATGCAACTTTATTTTTTTGGTTACTTTTTAATAGATCACACAGTCACATTACATAAAAGCAAAACAATGTAAAAAATAAAGCTATAACTTAAGATGTCTTGTTCCCATTTTATTAGTTCCTTGTGACTCCTTTACAAAGAGATCCAAATGTGAATCTGTATTTATTCTTTCCTTTTACATAAAATGTAGCATATCATTTACACTGTCTTATACTTTGTTTTCATCATTTTTCCCCATGACTTGTTGTAGAGAGCTGCTTCATTATTTTATAGCTATAGAATATTCCTTACTGATGTAACCTGTCTCCTGTTGAGAGACTGTTGCTTATCACCAATCTTTATGGTAAACAAGGCAGCTGTGAACAGCTATGTGCGTATGTCAGTTTGCCCAGGTGAAGTTTAGCCAGGAGGAGGAATCCCAGGAAGTGGAACCACTGGAGCACACGGCTAATGTTTCTGTAAGTTTTATAGCTGTTCCCAAACTTTCCTCCACAGCGTTGTGGCAACTTGGATGCACACCAGCTCTGAAGAGACAGTGCCTGATGGCCAGGACCCCACAGAGTGTGGACTAAGTCCCTGTACGGATTCCCCCTTCTACCGCATGATAGTGCCATGGACTGAACTGTGTCTCCCCAAATTCACAGACTGAAGATATAACCCCAATTGTGACTGCATTTGAATAGAGAACCTTCAGGAGGTAATTAAGGTCCAGTGAGGTCACAGGGTTAGGGCACTTATCCAATAGGGTTGGTGGTGTGTGTATTAAGAAGAGGTCACATGAGGACAAAACGGCTGTCCCCAGCCAGGAAGAGGGCTCTCACCAGATACTGAACCCTGCTGGCCCTTGACCCAGGATTTCCAGCTTCCAGGACTGTGATAAATACATTTGTGTCACTTGAGCCACCTAGCTTGTGGTATTTTATTATGATTGCCCAAGAAACCTAATATAGGTAGAAAAATCTTAATTACTTCAGGGCAAACGCATTCATTTTGGTGTTTTTCTTGGTTGCTTCAGGGTCAAGCCTGGTGAGTTTAGGAGTGTCTGCCTTATCCTGGCTTCCAGAGCAGCGTCTACCCGAGGTCCTGGCATCTTGCCTCTAACTTTCTCTGCCCTCCTGGGCTGCCACCGAAAATGTCTGTGGCCCCAGCGTGGCCGCCACCAGGCAGCTCACGCCTGGACTGCCCCTCTGCTCTTCTTTTCTTCCTCTGCATCTCTGATGTGCAGGACGGGACTCATCACACCCCTTGCTTCATGCCATACCATCACCATGGCCCATTAGAATTGAGTTCATTTTTTTTAGTGAGCAAAAGAAAGAGAGACAGAGATAGACGGGAAAGGAGAGAAAAGCATCAACTCATAGTTGCAGCACTTTAGTTGTGTATTGATTGGTTTCTCATATGTTAGTTATTTTTTAACGTTGATTAAAATAGTCACGTTGGGCATTGCTTGTGGTCCCACTAGGGCCTCCAGTCATCAGTCTGTGACTCTTGGTTGTGCAGCCCCACACACACCCCTCTTGGGGGCGAGGACCCTTCCCGCTCTCAGCACTCCCTAGTGCTGCCCTGGGCGCCCCCAGCCCTGTGGCCTGTGCTACTCACCGTCTTTGAGGCTGGGGGCATGGGAGGATCCTCTCTGTGGGGTTCCAGGCTCAGCTGTGCTGGTCATTGTCTAACAACTGGCTCTGATGTGGGAGGAGTGTGCAGAGACACGCAAAATTGTAGCATTTGTTGGGGAATGAAGTCCAGGGTTGCATTACATTTAGTTTTTTTCATGAGTGATGGTGTCAACTTCATGGCAACTGAGAAGTTTCCTGTCTCTAGCCTGACATCTTCCTCACCTGACTTTTCTTAACAAGAGACCAAGCCTCTTGTAATTCCAGAGGAAACTGAAAATGTACATCCCACCAGAAAAAAACAGACAACACAGTGATTCCTGCTCACATCGGCGTGTGAATCACTGGCCTGGGACCTGTCCCGAGAGTGAGCTGGGTTCAGAGGGCATGGGTGCAGAAGGTGGCACAACAGAAGGACAGAGAAAGTGGCCGGGATGTTTAAAGACACACTTTGTTTCCTTTGCGCCCAAATATATTGGATTTCCTTCCTCTCTCCCTCCCTCCCTTACTATCTCATATAAATTTTATTTTGTCCCACAACTTTTTTTTTTTTTTTGCACTGGGTATAAAAGAATAAATAATACATAGACGTTGTCTCTCTGAGTTCCCAAGAGAAGCCTAAGGGTAAACAAGCAAGTTATTGCAATGCAGGGTGACTGTGCACTACAGGGAGACTAACTGAGATGCAGTGGGACAAAAGCGAGGGCGGCTCGCTTCTACCTGTGCTGAGTCCCCTGTGAGCACAGCCTGAGCTCGAGGGGTTTAGATGCAGGTGGGGTCTCCCTCTGCCTTCAGCGGGGGTAAAAGCTGGAACAGCCCCTCTCCCCAGAGCAGAAGAAAGGTTGGTAGTGGTGGTGGAAGGGGATAGATTTTTCTGAGGTTGGAAAGCCTAAGCTGGTTTAAATCTAGCAGGTAATGACCTTGAATAAGTCAGTTCATTTGCAAGGGCCTCTGCTTTATTAGGTAAACTCAGGTGTCCCCCTCCCAGTCCCGTGCCTTATTCTGCAACTATGTGAAGGGCTTTGGGGCTGATCTCCATGAGGCAGATGACTCAATGTTCTTTATGAGGTTGGTGGCTGGGAGGGAGGGTATATCCAACATAACCGAGCACCAGTGGCTTTCGGGAATCCCGCTAGGCAATCTTACCACATCACCTAATTTATTCTCCACGACAACTGGATTGAGAAATGTCTTATCAGTCCCATTTTGTTGATTAGAAAAGCAATGCTTAGGCCCTGACTGGTTGGCTCAGTGGATAGAGTGTCAGCTCAGTGTATGGACATCCCAGTGTCGATTCCCAGTCAGGCCACACACGAGAAGTGACTATCTGCTTCTCTCCCTCTTTTCTCCCTCTTACCCTCCTGTAGCTGGTGGCTCAATTGTTTTGAGCATTGGCCCCAGGCACTGCGAATAGCTTGGCTGGTCTGAGTGTCAGTTTTTCAGGTGCTAAAAATAGCTCAGTTGATTTGAGCATCAGCCCCAGACAGGGGTTGGGAGGTGCATGCTGGAGCCTGTCTCACTATCTCCCCTCCTCTCATTTAAAAAAGAAAGAAAGAAGGAAGGAAGGAAGGAAGGAAGGAAGGAAGGAAGGAAGGAAGGAAGGAAGGAAGGAAGGAAAGGAAAGGAAGAAAGAAAGAAAGAAAGAAAGAAAGAAAGAAAGAAAGAAAGAAAGAAAGAAAGAAGAAAGAAAGAAAGAAAGAAAGAAAGAGGGGGAGGGAGGGAAGGAGGGAGGGAGGGAGGGAGAGAGAGAGAGAGAAAGAGAGAAAGAAAGAAAGAAAGAAAGAAAGAAAGAAAGAAAGAAAGAAAGAAAGAAAGGAAGGAAGGAAGGAAGGAAGGAAGAAAGAAAGAAAGAAAGAAAGAAAGAAAGAAAGAAAGAAAGAAAGAAAGAAAGAAAGAAAGAAAGAAAAAAAAAAGTGTTAGAGTGGTGAAGTACCATGTCCAGTTTCACACAGCTCATTTGTGGCAGGGTTTAATACCAGAGTTCAAGGCCAAGTAGGTTCACATTGAATTAGGGCAGATAGCAGAAGAACCATGGAGCTGAAAGGCATTGGGGCATTTCTGTTTATTAGAGTCTCACAATGGCAGGTTAATGAACAGGAAAACCACCCTTTGTGGTGGCAGGTAAGTGATCAGGAAGAGCACCACCGAGGGAAAGTATCCTAGTCTTATATAAACACACACACACACACACACACACACACACACACACACACACACTCACGGCTTTCTGTCACGTGCTCACTCTCTAATTATGCAAAGTGCTTACAGCTGGAAGACAAGGGCGCAAGCCTACCCACAGCCATTTTCTCTACACAGGGTATGAAATCCATACTATGGATTTTCTTTCCCCAACATTAGATCTCATTCCAAAGTATATAGGCCATACACATGGCACTGCTATGCACCCACGCACCAATCAGGCAAAGTGCTTGTGCTGGTAACCCTGCGAGCAAGCCTAACACAGATGCCGTGCATAGATGATCTGGCTGTGAGAAACCGTGGGGAAGGTGACATCTGCAGAGCCATGTGCATGAATGTCCCCGAGGTGGTTTAAATGAGCTTTGTTAAATTAGACTCCAAGGGGAAAACATGGCCAATGATCCCTCTTGGATTTTTCTGTTGTTACCAGATGACTTGGCATGGTGGCAGCAGCAATATCATCTTGGATGAGTCACTGAACTTTCAATATTTCAGTTTCGTCCCCTGTGCCTGTGGTCTAAGGATAATAGGACCCAGGCACACACCCGACACCACCTCTGAGGACCGAAGTGCAGAGCAAGGGAGGGCATGCACAAATGCACCTGCTGTTCGATTTTAAAATATTATGAAATTTTGATTTGTTACAACTTGGTTTGTTAGGTCTCAGATGTCTAAATGTCAATGTTTAGTTCCAATATTCAAATCCATTTAGTTTCTTTTATATTGAAGGATATATAGAGACATAAAAATATACAAATTGTAACTTGTGATTTAACCTGATGATAGAACCCAGAGAGAGAACATTATCAGTACCTGAGAAGCCTGTCTTCTGTCCCCTCCCCATCACTAGTCCTTTCTTGCTTCCTCGAGGTAATCACTACCCTGATCTTTTTTTTTTTTCTGGGGCCTTCCAACAAACACTGGAAGACCTACTAGACAAATTCAAAAAGAGCTGTAAGCACTACACTCACTACCCTGATCTTTATAACCTTACATTCTTTTTTTTCTTGTTTGAGACTTTATTTTTTTATTATTATAAATTTTTATTAATTTTAATGGGGTGACATCAATAAATCAGAGTACATATGTTCAAAGAAAACATCTCCAGGTTATCTTGTCATTCAATTATGTTGCATACCCATCACCCAAAGTCAGATTGTCCTCCATCACCTTCTATCTGGTTTTCTTTGTGCCCCTCCCCTCCCCCTTCCTCTCTTCCTCCCTCTCCTCCTCCCCCCCCCTCACCCATAACCACCACACTCTTGTTCAAGACTCTTAGTCTCGTTTTTATATCCCACCTATGTATGGAATCATGTAGTTCTTAGTTTTTTCTGATTTACTTACTTCACTTCGTATAATGTTATCAAGATCCATCCATTTTGTTGTAAATGATCCGATGTCATTATTTCTTATGGCTGAGTAGTATTCCACAGTGTATATGTGCCACATCTTCTTTATCCAGTCATCTATTGAAGGGCTTTTTGGTTGTTTCCATGTTTTGGCCGCTGTGAACAATGCTGTAGTGAACATGGGGCTACATGTGTCTTTACGTATCAATGTCTCTGAGTTTTGGGGGTATATACCCAGTAGAGGGATTGCTGGGTCATAAGGTAGTTCCATTTTCAGTTTTCTGAGGAACCACCATACTTTCTTCCATAATGGTTGTACTACTTTACATTCCCACCAACAGTGAATTAGGATTCCTTTTTCTCCACAGCCTCTTCAACACTTCCTATTACCTGTCCTGTTGATAATAGCTAATCTAACAGGTGTGAGGTGGTATCTCGTAGTTTTGATTTGCATTTGTCTAATAACTAATGAAGATGAGCATCTTTTCATATATCTGTTGGCCATTTGTATTTCTTCCTGGGAGAAGTGTCTGTTCATGTACTCTTCCCATTTTTTTTATTGGATTGTTTGTTTGTTTGTTGTTGAGTTTTATGAGTTCTTTGTACATTTTGGATATTAGGCCCTTATCTGAGCTGTTGTTTGAAAATATCATTTCCCATTTAGTTGCCTGTCTGTTTATTTTGTTGTCAGTTTCTCTTGCTGAGCAAAAAATTCTCAGTCTGATGTAGTCCCATTCATTTATCTTTGCCTTCACTTCTTTTGCCTTTGGAGTCAAATTCATAAAATGCTCTTTATAACCAAGGCCCATGACTTTAGTACCTATGTTTTCTTCTATGTACTTTATTGTTTCAGGTCTTATATTTAGGTCTTTGATCCATTTTGAATTAATTTTAGTACAAGGAGACAAACTGTAGTCAAGTTTCATTCTTTTGCATGTAGCTTTCCAGTTTTCCCAGCACCATTTGTTGAAGAGGCTTTCTTGTCTCCATTGTGTGTTGTTGGCCCCTTTATGAAAAATTATTTGACCATATACATGTGGTTTTATTTCTGGACTTTCTATTCTGTTCCATTGGTCTGAGTGTCTTTTTTTCTGCCAATACCATGCTGTTTTGATTGTCGTGGCTCTATAATATAATTTCAAGTCAGGTATTGTAATGCCCCCAGCTTTGTTCTTTTTCCTTAGGATTGCTTTGACTATTCGGGGTTTTTTATAGTTCCATATAAGTTAGATGATTTTTTGTTCCATTTCTTTAAAACATGTCATTGGAATTTTGATAGGAATTACATTAAATTTGTATATTGCTTTGGGTAATATGGTCATTTTGATTATATTTATTCTTCCTATCCAAGAACAAGGAATATTTTTCCATTTTGTTGTATCTTTTTTGATTTCCCTTAACTATGCTTTATAGTTTTTGTTATATAGGTCCTTTACATTCTTTGTTATGTTTATTCCTAGGTATTTTTTTTGTTGTTGTTGTTGTAATCGTGAAGGGGATTATTTTTTTTGAGTTCATTTTCTAATATTTTGTTGTTGGCATATAGAAAGGCTATGGACTTTTGTATATTAATTTTGTATCCTGTGACCTTACTGTATTGGTTTATTGTTTCTAGTAATCTTTTTGTGGAGTCTTTGGGGTTTTCGATGTATAGGATCATATTATCTGCAAAAAGTGAAACCTTTACCTCTTCTTTTCCGATATGGATGCCTTTTATTTCTTTATCTTGTCTGATTGCTCGGGCTAGAACTTCTAGCACCAAGTTAAATAAGAGTGGAGAGAGTGGACAACCCTGTCTTCTTCCTGATTTAAGGGGGAAAGTTCAGTTTTATGCCATTTAATATGATATTAGCTGATGGTTTACCATATATGGCCTTTATCATGTTGAGATATTTTTCTTCTCTACCCATTTTGTTGAGTGTTTTAAATAGAAAGTTATGTTGTATTTTATCGAATGCCTTTTCTGCATCTATTGATAAGATCATGTGGTTTTTGTTCTTTGTTTTGTTGATATGGTGTATTATGTTAACCGTTTTACGTATGTTGAACCATCCTTGAGATTCTGGGATGAATCCCACTTGATCATGATGTATTATTTTTTTAATATGTTGTTGTATTCGATTTGCTGGTATTTTGTTTAGTATTTTAGCATCTGTATTCATTAGAGATATTGGTCTGTAGTTTTCTTTTTTTGTGCCGTCCTTGCCAGGTTTTGGTATGTTGGCCTCATAAACTGTGTTTGGAAGTATTGCTTCTTCTTCAATTTTTTGGAAGATTTTGAGTAGAATAGGAACGAAGTCTTCTTTGAATGTTTGATAGAATTCACTAGTATAACCGTCTGGGCCTGGCCTTTAATTTTTTGAAGGTTTTTAATAGTTTTTTCTATTTCCTCCCTGCTAATTGGTCTGTTTAGGCTTTCTGCTTCTTCATGACTCAGTCTAGGAAGGTTGTATTGTTCTAGGAATTTATCCATTTCTTCTAGATTATTGTATTTGGTGGCATATAGTTTTTCATAGTATTCTACAATAATTCTTTGTATATCTGTGATGTCTGTGATGATTTCTCCTCTTTCATTTTGGATTTTGTTTATATGAGTCCTTTCTCTTTTTTCCTTGGTGAGTCTTGCTAAGGGTTGGTCAATTTTGTTGATATTTTCAAAGAACCAGCGCCTTGTTTTATTAATTTTTCTATAGTTTTTCTGTTCTCTAATTCATTTATTTCTGCTCTGATTTTTATTATTTCCTTTCTTTGGCTGGTATTGGGTTGTCTTTTTTTTTTCTAGTTCCTTAACGTGTGAAGTTAAGTGGTTTACTTGGGCTCTCTCTTGTTTGTTCATATAGGCCTGAAGTGATATGAACTTCCCTCTTATTACTGCTTTTGCTACATCCCAGAGATTCTGATATGTTGTATTGTCATTTTAATTTGTCTGTATATATCTTTTGATCTCTGCGCTTATTTCTTCTTTGACCCACCATTTTTTAAAAGTATGTTGTTTAGTTTCCACATTTTTGTGGGTTTTTTCCCTCTTTTTTGCAGTTGAATTCTAGTTTTAAGGCTTTATGATCAGAAAATATGCTTGGTACAATTTCAATTTTTCTGAATTTGCTGATGTTATTTTGTGGCCCAACATATGGTCAATTCTTGAGAATGTTCCATGTACACTAGAGAAAAATGTATACTCTGTCTCTTTGGGATGAAACGTCCTGTAGATGTCTATCATATCCAATTGCTCTAGTGTTTCGTTTAAGGCCCATATATCTTTATTAATTTTCTTTTTGGATGAACAATCTAGAGCCATCAGCGGTGTATTGAGGTCTCCAAGTATGATTGTATTTTTGTCAGTTTTTGTTTTTAGGTCAATAAGTAGCTGTCTTATATATTTTGGTGCTCCTTGGTTTGGTGCATATATATTAAGTATTGTTAAGTCTTCTTGATTTGGTGTTTCCTTAATCATTATGAAATGACCATTTTTGTCTCTGATTACCTTTGCTCTCTTGTAGTCAGCATTATTAGATATGAGTATTATTACACCTGCTTTGTTTGGATGTTATTTGCTTGGAGTATTGTTTTCCAGCCTTTCACTTTGAATTTGTTTTTATCCTTTTTCCTTAGATGAGTTTCCTGTAGGCAGCATACAGTTGGATTTTCTTTTTTAATCCATTCTGCTACTCTGTGTCTTTTTATTGGTAAGTTTAATCCATTTACATTTAGTATAATTATTGACACTTGAGTGTTCCCTATTGCCATTTTATAAATTGCTTTCTGTTAGTTTTGCATCTTGTTTGATTCTTCTTTTTTGTTTTTCTATAATTTTTTTTGTTTGGTTGTAATCCCTACTTCTTTCCTCTGTTACTACCTTTTTTAAGTCATGTGCTTCTGTGGTGGTTTTTCCAGGGGTTGTTACCATTAAGTAATGAAAAAGGTACCTACCATGTTCATTGTAGTACACTATCTTATGAGTGCTTCTGCACTCCATCGTTTTTTGCTACTGTTAATCTCTGTCCTTCCCCCTTTTTTTTGGTTTTTGTTATCACAGTTTAAATTTGGTTTTATTGTGTTCTTGTTGGAGCTTTTACTTGTGGTTTTGTTTTGTTTTGTTCTTTGTTTCTGGTTGGAAAATCCCTTTAGTATTTCCTGATCTTTTCTGTATCTGTGAATGTTTTTATTTCTCCTTTGTATTTGAAGGATAGCTTTGATGGAATATAGTATTCTTGGCTGGAAGTTCTTCTCTTTTAGAACTTTAAATATTGGGGTCCACTCTCTTCTAGCTTGTAAAGTTTCTGCTGAGAAATCCAATGATAATCTAATAGGCCTTCCTTTATATGTTGTATTCTTCTTTTCCCTGGCTGCCTTGAGAATTTTTTCTTTGTCGTTGGTTTGTGCCAATTTCATTATGATGTGCCTTGGAGTAGGTTTGTTGGGGTTAAGAAAACTCGGTGTTCTTTTTGCTTCTTGAATTTGAGGCTTTAGTTCTTTCCACAGGCTTGGGAAGTTCTTGTCTATTATTTGTTTGAATATGTTCTCCATTCCATTTTCTCTCTCTTTTCCTTCTGGTATACCTATTATTCTTATGTTAGTCTTTTTGATGGAGTAAGACAATTCCTGTAGAAATTTCTCATTTTTAAAAAATTTTTTGAGTCTCTCCTTCTCTCTGTTGTGCCTCAAGTTGCTTGTCTTCTATGTCACTAATCCTATATTCTATCTGGCCTAAGCTTGTTACCTCGTTTTTCAGTTCATGAATTGAGTTTTTCTTCTCTGTTTGATTTGTTTTCATGGTTTCAATTTCCTTGGTAATATATTCTTTGTGTTCATTGAGTTGTTTTTTGAGCTCCTTAAATTACCTTTCTGTGTTTTCTTTTATATCTCTGAGTATTTTTAGGATTTCTATTTTAAATTCTCTGTCATTCATCTCCAAGTTTTCCAATCTATTAAATTTTTTCTCCATAGATTTTTCCTCATCTATCTGTGTTACATCTCTGTCTTTTGTATCCATGATATTAGATTTCCTTTTCCTTAATGGCATCTGAGGGTGTTTTTGTTAATAGCACTAATGAGAATTAATAAAGAATAAAAAGTTAAAAAAAAAGTTAAAAATTTTTTTCATTACTTTTCTCCTTTCCCTCTTTCCCTTCCTCCTTGAGAAAATACTGTGGAAAACTGTGAATTATACTGTGCTAAATGGAACAAAAACTACCTATAATGGAGGGCCTGAGTTGGGGAGAAGTGATAAAAGGGCAAAAAAAAAAAAAAAAAGGGTAGGGACCCACAAAATGCAAAAAAGGAAAAAAATTGAATCAAGAATAAAATGATTTCCTTATAAATGATGGTTGACTGAGAGATATAATGAAAGGGATAAGAGGGAAACAGGAAAAAGAAAAAAAAATACTATTGTATTAAGTGGAACAAAAACTAGATAGAAGCCCTGGCCGGTTGGCTCAGCGGTAGAGTGTCGGCCTAGCGTGCGGAGGACCTGGGTTCGATTCCCAGCCAGGGCACATAGGAGAAGCGCCCATTTGCTTCTCCACCCCTCCGCCACGCTTTCCTCTCTGTCTCTCTCTTCCCCTCCCGCAGCCAAGGCTCCACTGGAGCAAAGATGGCCTGGGCGCTGGGGATGGCTCTGTGGCCTCTGCCTCAGGCGCTAGAGTGGCTCTGGTCACAATATGGCGATGCCCAGGATGGGCAGAGCATCGCCCCCTGGTGGGCAGAGCGTCGCTCCATGGTGGGCGTGTCGGGTGGATCCCGGTTGGGCGCATGCGGGAGTCTGTTTGACTGTCTCTCCCTGTTTCCAGCTTCAGAAAAATGAAAAAAAAAAACAAAAAAACCAAAAAAAAAACTAGATAGAATGGAAAGACGGGGTTGGGGGGAATGCTAATGAGTTAAAAAGCAAAGTCAAAAGCACCCAAAATGCCACAAAGAAAAAATTTGAGTCCCAAATAAAATAATTTGTTTGTGAGTGAGGATTGAATGAGAGAAAAAGTAAAGGAGAAAAGAAGAAACTAAGAGAGAGGGAGAAAAAAGAAAGAGGGGAAAAAAGAAAAGAAGAAAAAAGAAAAACAAAGAAGAGAGAGTTAAGGGTTTTAGAGTGTAACCCTCATAGGGAGAAAGGAAGAAGAAAAGAAAAAAATTGGGAAATGTAACACTTATGGGTAATGTAGTTCAAGATAAAGAGAAAAGAATAAGACAGAGAATAAAAGGACCAAGGTGGAAGAAAAAAAATAATAATAAAGACAAGAAGATGAAAAAAACAAGAAAAGTGGAAAAAGTTATAAAGTTTGTGGATTTTTCTTGATTTTGAGAGGTTCTTCCTTCTTGTTTCCTCTCTCTCTTCCTGTTCAGTGGCTCTGTACCCCAGGCTCTGCCCTGTGGCATGCTTAGGTAGAGATTTGCAGTTGATGAGTCTCTATGACGATGTCATATATTAGGCTTCAGTCTTGTTGGTAGTCGAGGCTTGTTATTATTTGCAGGCTCCAACAGTGGGAGAGTCCGTTTTCCTGGAGCCTCTCTTCTAGTCTCTCCTTCCTGAATTAGCAGCCTCATGATCCAGCTATGAGGTTGCCACTGCCTCTGCCTGGAGAGTAATAGGCTGAAAGAGCTGGCAAATCCCCACTCTATCCCAACTCTGCGCAGGGCTCTGGGTAAGGCTCTCTCAGTCAGAGCCCCCAGTGTAATCAGGCAGGGCTGGGAGCCAATTGCTCTCAAGGTGTCTTTCTATGAGCCTCCAGGCATGTCCAGTATGCCTCAGCACTCTGTGGGACCACTCTCCCCAGGTTTTTTGCACTTTGTAACCTGTTTTGGCTGGGAAGAAGATGCCCTAGTTGCTGCCTGCAGAACAGGAGGTCTTAAAAGCTGCCAAGTCCCTCTATTTAATATACAGCCCTGAGTATGAAAGCTCTGCCAATCAGAGCCACCAGCTTAAGCAGGTAGGGGGGCATGTTGACTTCTGTTCAGTTCCCCAGGTATATCTAGTTACATTTACCTTAGCATTCCGTGTGATTGTTTCCTGCAGGCTTCTTCCTTGTTAAAAAGCCTACATCCTATCTTATCTAACTTCTACAGTGTTCTCTGAGGTTTGTTCTGTAGGAATGTGTTTTTCACCCTGTATCAGCTGACAGGAAGTTGCACCCACCCCTACGTGCATAGCAAGAGGCACTAAAAAAAATATCACACCTCTTGTCTTAGAATGCTGATCTGAGAGAGACCTTATCAATTAGAGCCATGTAAGTCAGTTGGGAGGTGAGCAGACTGTGAGTTAAGCTAATTTCAGTGATTGGATCTGCAGATCTGCTCCAGAGACAGACTGCAAGCTGCTTGCATGCCCCTCCCCCTAGCACTTTTCGTATTTTTTCTTCCCCGGGATGTTAGCTTGAATGGCTGGGTGAGATGCCCCGCTCGCCCGGAGAAGTGTGGGCATAGGGACGTTTGCTTTCACGCACTCCCTGCGCTGCTGGGGTTGCAGGGACCACACCGAGACTTTGGTCACAGCCCATGCAAAGGCCTCTGACCCTACACCTCTGTCTGGGAACACGGGCGCCCACTCTTGGGTTGTTAGGAGGAACCTCTTGTGCACTATCCGTGCTTGCTGACCAGGATATCGGGGATAATGGCAGTCGCCGCTTGCCTGCCTTTGCTGGGGTCCAGTACGAGTGTTAGCTCGCGTGGGCTGAGTCGCCGCGGGCACACTCTTTCCTCAGCTTGGACGTCTGTGCCGCAGCCTGGTTCCCTCCATGCCCTCAACCCCCACTCTATCTCAGTTCCAAGTGAAAGCAGCCCTTGCTCAGGTTAGTGAGGAAGGCGGAGTGTTCCATTCTCTGTCTTATTTCCTACAGGGTTGATTATATATTTAGTCATTTTTTTTGCTCAATCATACCTTCATGTTCAGTGTGTGGAACTTCCAAATGCTCCAAGGATAGATTTTTCTGTCACTGGTTAAAGAACTTGTTGAAATTTTGGGGAGAGGTATCAGGAATGCTCCTCATGGCACCATTTCTCTGTCGTCCCCTTGTTTGAAACTTTATAAATGGAATCATACAGAATGTATTTGTTGTGTTGTTTAGCTTCTCAATAACCTTATGTTTGCGAGAAAGATCTTGTTGCTAAAACAGCAGTTTATAAATTTTAATTACTGCATAGTATCCTACTATATAAACAGACCACAGTTCATACTATTCTAATCAACTGATTGATAAATTATTGAGTGGCAAACCCATTCAATAAATTCTTGGAACAAACACGAATTGACTTGATGTGTTATTTTTTTATATTGATAAATCCAGTTTGATAATATTTTATTCTACTTTTTATCGCTTTGCTTATGGGTGTGATTGGTTTGTACTTTTTCTTTTTTACAATGTGTTCTTTACAGGCTTTGGTATCAAAGTTATGCTGCCTTCATAAAATGAGGTGTGATATCCTCTGTATGCATTTTTTAAAACTATTTTAGTCTGGCTATTTCTTTTGACCCATCTTTAGGTCACCAACCTTTCTTTCAGCTGTCTCTCATTTACTATTAAGTTTATTAGTAACATTCTTAATTTCAGTTTGAGCCTGACCTATGGTGGCACAGTGGCTAAAGTGTTGACCCAGAATGCTGAGACCAATGGTTCAAAACTCTGGGCTTTCCTTGTCAAGGCATATATGGAAGTTGATGCTTCCTACTCCTCCCTCCCTTTTCTCTCTCTAAAAATAAATAAAATTTAAATTTTTTCAGTTTGAGTGTTTTCTGATCATGACTTTTCTACTTTTTTCTTTTTCATACTTCAATTTCTCTATGGAGGTTCTACATAGAGCCAATATACACTTCTTGCATTTTTAGATTACATATATTTTTTATGTCCATGTCCGATACCTCCCATGGGAGTAATTTTTTCTAAAACTGTGATCTCTCTCAGTTTTCAGTTGTTTGTTCATGTATTTTGGCATGCCAAGTAATTTCTAAACAAACATCAAGCCCTTCCCCAAAAAGCTGTCATGATAACTCCGTGCTCTGTGTGCTCTGCAAGTTGGTTGGCTTTGGAGTGACCTACCTCAGAGTCCGGTTTCAGTGTTTCTGAGTCTGCACTCCCAAGTGCATGCCCATGCTGAAAGCCAGAGATGCTTATCAGCATCTCTCTCACCTCTCTTCCTTAAAGGGCCCTTACCCCTGTGTTGGTCCCTGTACCTTGTAATACAAACAAGTATTTTAGCTTCTCAGAATTCTTGAGAAGCAACAACAGAAACATTCCTGAAAGGGGAAAAGCCAAAGCTGTGCCAAATGTCAGACTCACCTCCCTTCTCACCTCCTTTCCTTTACCCTTTCTTTCTAGGATATTGGATCCTTAAGTACCCGCTACTTTGGTTTGCTATGTCTCCAAACACACACATTTTGAAGATTTTGTAGTTGTTTTCAGCATCACACCACTCCTCTGGAGGCAGAAATCTTTCAAAACCCACTTTTCACACACCACTTGCATCACTGCTTCAAACCTCAGGACAGGCAGCCTCATGTACTTCTGAGAGTCAGGTCCAGAAAAGACTAAGTTGTGTTTATGATTTCAGAAAATGCCTCATTATGAACTCACAGTTTCTGGTGTTTTATTTCTTTATTCTCCAGGTTTTTTTTTAAACTTCCTTTTATTTGCTCCATAGTTGTCTGTGTGAGAATTACTCCAACTGTCCCAAAGTTCAGATTTGAACTCACTGTTGAATGTAATGCTGTTCCCAAGAAAACATATTGTAAACCTATAGAAACCATGACTGCTAAGCGATGGGATCTTGTCTTCAGGCTGTACATGACATTGGAGTCATTCCTTATACTTTACTTTCTGGCAGCCCCTGAGGAAGTGTCTTGTGGGCTCTTACTTTTTTCCTGACCTTCTGATGGTTCCTTTCATCAGCGTGACTTACATATTCAATATTTTGAATCACAATATGGCATCTTCAGAGTAATACAGAGGCTCAGACATGCACCCTTTAAAATTTAGCCTCATTAAAAGGAGGCATTGAGCCTTTTAACATGTTGGAAATAGCATTGAATTCTCCATTAAAGGTATTTTTCTACAGAAATGGTAAAATTCAATCTTAAGACAGAATTGGAAGGAGATTCCAAGATGGCAGCAGAAGAGGCAGACAAACAAACTGCCACCTCATGGGACCAAACTGGATTACAAATTAATTTAAGAACAATCAGCATGAAAAACCAACTTTAGACTAAAAGAACAGGACTCGAAAACCAAGGAGCAGAGAAGAAACCACACTGAGCCTGGTAGGAAGTGTGGGGACGTGGTGGGGGCTCCCCCACTCCCAGGAGTGAGCAGCTGCTGAGGGTCCAGGGGGTTTCTCATTGCAGGAAGAGAGACCCTGAGGGGCAGGGGTCCTCAGTCCCAGGATCAGAGCCCCAGCCTAGAGACCCAGAGACTGGAGGAGACAGCCTGACAGCATTGAGTGGGGAGAAGAGCAGGATTTATGTCTGTGGGAAATGGCTGGTAAAGAAGTTGCAGCCTTAAAGGGCCAGCACAGAAAATATTGCTCACAGCCACTTGCCTGGGGCTCTGGGGGAAAGGCGTGCTGATTAGATTGGTCGTGCATGAGGAGACTGGGGAGATTGAGGCACTGGGACACAAACGGTGATGGGGAGAATACCCAAGCTGAGTCATTCTCCAGTGCCCAGGCGACTATAGCTGGGGCAAGGGGTGCTCCCTCCATCCAGCACAAGCCTAGTGTGGAGCCAGTTGACTAACCTCCAAAAAGCTCTCCAGCTCCAATCAGCTTGAAAGGCCATTTAGAAAGGAAGAAGTAAAGGGGAGGGGCAGTGACTCAGGTTTCCAGGGAGACCTGAGCTATACCTCCCCTTTCTGATAGGAGAGTGCACCCTGCCCCCAAAGAGTAACTGGGAAGATCACACCTTCTGGTTCTCAGATGTCACATCCACCACATTCCTAGATAGAGTTTCAACTGGGGCCATAGAGCAAGATATGCCCACCACTCCCGTCCTAAACACAGAAGTTTCCTGCTGGGCTCAGCAAACAATCAACAGGAAAATTAAGACTTTTAAGCAGCTCTACCAGTTAAGGAGAATTAAAATCTGAGCAACCAGCAAAGGCTGAGGGATAAAGACCTGGAGTAGGAGCCACATTCCATATACCAACCTCAGACCCATAACCCCAGCAAGCTTGCAAACTGCACACAGAAAAAATGGGAAGGTAGAGAAATGTAATCCATATAAATCAACATGAGAAATTCCCAAAAAAAGAACTGAATGAGATGGAAGTAACCAAATTACCGGATGTAGAGTTTAAAATAATAATGTTAGGATGTTTAAGGATCTCAGAGCTACAATGGATGGACTTAATGAGCACCTAAATAAAGAAATTGCAAGCATCAAAAAGGACACTGAAATCATAAAAAAGAATCAATCAGAAATGACAATTACAATATCAGAAATGAAGACTACACTACAAGGAATCAACAACAGGCTGGATGAAGCATAGGATTGAATCAGTGAATTAGAGGACAAGATAAATAAAAATACAGAAACAGAGAAGCAAAAAGAAAAGAGGCTCAAAAAGTCTGAGGGAAAATAAAGTCTGAGGAAACTCTAAGAGAACTCTGTGACAATATGAAAGAAATAACATCCGCATCAAAGGGGTTCCTGAAGGAGAAGAGAATAAACAAGGGATAGAGAATCTGTTTGAAGAAATCAGTTTAAAACTTTTCTAAATTGATGAAGGAAAAAGTCACACAAGTTCAAGAAGCACAGAGAGTCCTGGCAAAGAGAAACTCAATGAGGCCTACATCAAGACACATCATAATTAAAATTCTAAAGTTAAGAGATAAAGAAAAATACTAAAAGCAGCAAGAGAAAAGAAGTCAATTACTTATAGAGGAGCACCCATAAGGATGACATCCTACTGTTCAACAGAAACACTTGAGGCCAGAAGGGAATGGCAAGAAATATTCAAAGTAATGCAAAACAAGAGCCTACAACCAAGACTTCTTTATCCAGCAAGGTTATCATTTAAAATTTGAAGAAGAAATAAAAAGCTTTCCAGACCAAAAAAAAACCCACAAAAAAACACTCAAGGAATTCATTACAACTAAACCAATGCTGCAAGAAATGTTAAGGGGTCTGTTGTAAACATAAAAAAGGGGAAAAAAATCTAGAAAAAGAGGAATGTAGATTTAAAGAATAAAATGGCAATAAAGAACTACATATCAATAATAACCTTAAATATAAATGGATTAAACACTCCAATAAAAAGACATAGGTTAGCTGAATGGATAAGAAAACAGGACCCATACAAATGCTGTCTACAAGAGACCCACCTCAGAACAAAAGTTACACCTAGCTGAGAGTAAAGGAATAAAAAATATATATTTCCTGCAAACGGAAAGGAAAAAAAAGCTGAGGTAGCTATACAAATATCTGACAAAATAAACTTTAAAACAAAGGCTATAGTAAGAGATAAAGAAGTTCACTACATAATGATAAAAGGAGCATTACAACAGGAAAGTATAACTATTATAAATATGTATGTGCCTAATATAGGAGCACCTAAATATATAAAACAGATTTTGATGGACAAAAAGGGCAAGATTAACAGCAATACTATAATAGTAGGGGATTTTAATACCCCACTAACATCAATGGATAGAACCTCCAGACAGAAAATTAACAAAGAAACAGTGGCCTTAAATGACACACTAGATCAACTGGATTTAATAGGTAACTTCAGAACTTTTCACCCCAAAGTAGCAGAATATAAATTCTTTTTTTCCCCCCATTTTTCTGAAGCTGGAAACAGAGAGAGACAGTCAGACAGACTCCCGCATGCGCCTGATCGGGATCCACCCGGCACGCCCACCAGGGGGTGATGCTTTGCCCATCCAGGGCGTCGCTATGTCGCCACTAGAGCCACTCTAGCACCTGGGGCAGAGGCCAAGGAGCCATCCCCAGCGCCCGGGCCATCTTTGCTCCAATGGAGCCTTGGCTGCGGGAGGGGAAGAGAGAGACAGAGAGGAAGAAGAGGGGGAGGGGTGGAGAAGCAGATGGGCGCTTCTCCTGTGTGCCCTGGCCGGGAATTGAACCCAGGATTTCTGCACGCCAGGCCAATGCTCTACCACTGAGCCAACCGGCCAGGGCCTAAATTCTTTTAAAGTGCTAATGGTACATTCTCTAGGATAGACCACATGTTAGGACACAAAACAAATCTTAATAAATTAAAAAAGACTGAAATCATATCAAGCACCTTCTCTGATCATAATGGCATGAAACTAGAAATCAACTACAATAGAAAAACTGAAAAACACTCAAACACTTGGACACTAAATAGCATGTTATTATATAATGAACAGATTAACAATGAGATCAAGGAAAAACTAAAATTTCCTTGAAACAAATGAAAATAAATATACAACAACTCAAAATTTATAGGACACAGCAAAAGCAGTTCTGAGAGGAAAGTTCATAGCATTACAGGCATATCTTAAGAAACAAGAAAAAGCTCAAATTAACAACTTAACCCTGCACCTAAATGAACTAGAACAAGAACAGCGAGTAAAGCACAGAGGAAGTAGAAGCAAGGAAATAATAAAGATCAGAGTGAAAATAAATGACATAGAGGTAAAAAACAACAACAAAACAATAGAGAAGAACAATGAAACCAAGAGCTGGTTCTTTGAAAAGGTAAACAAAATTGATGAACGTTTAACCAGACTCACAAAGAAAGAGAGAGAGAGAGAGAGAGAGAGAGAGAGAGGGCTCAATTAAATAAAATTAGAAATGAGAGTGGAGAAGTAACAACTGACACAACAGAAATTCAAAGGATAGTAAGAAAATACTATGAAGAACTGTATGCCCCAAAATGGAATAACCTAGATGAAATGGATAAATTCCTTGAAAAATATAATCATTTAAAAATCAATCTGGAAGAATCAGAAAACCTAAACAGACCAGTCACAACAAAAGAGATTGAAACATCAAAAAACCCCCAACAAACAAAGTCCTGGGCCTGATGGCTTCACAGGTGAATTTCACCAAATATTCAAAGAAGAACTAACTCCTATTCTTCTCAAGCTGTTTCAGAAAATTCAAGAGGAGGGAAAACTTCCAAACTCCTTTTATGAGGCACGAACATAATCCTCATTCTAAAACCAGGCAAAGACACTACAAAGAAAGAGAAGTATAGGTCAATATCCCTGATGAACTTAGATGCTAAAATTCTCAACAAAATATTAGCAAATCGGATCCAGCAATACATGAAAAAAATCATACATCGTGATCAAGTGGGATTTATTCTGGGGAGGCAAGGCTGGTACAATATTTGCAAATCAATCAACATGATTCATCACATAAACAAAAAGAAGGATAAAAACCACATGATAATATCAGTAGATGCAGAAGAAGCATTTGATAAAATCCAGCACCCATTTATGATCAAAACTCTCAGCAAAGTGGGAATACAGGGTACATACCTCAACATGATAATGGCCATCTATGACAAACTCACAGCCAACATCATACTCAATGGGAAAAAGTTAAAAGCAATCCCCTTAAGATCAGGAACAAGGCAGGGGTGCCCCCTTTCACTACTCTTATTCAATATAGTTCTAGAAGTCCTAGCTACAGCAATTAGACCAGAAGAAGAAATAAAAAGCATCCAAATTGGAAAAGAAGAAGTAAAACTTTCATTATTTGTTGATGACTTGATACTGTACATAGAAAACCCTAAAGTCTCAGTCAAAAAAAACTACTGGAACTGATAAATAAATTCAGCAAGGTGGCAGGATATAAAATCAATATACAGAAATCAGTGGCATTTACATATACCAACAATGAACAGTCTGAAAGAGAAATTAAGGAAACAATCCCCTTCACTATTGCAACCAAAAAAATAAAGTATCTAGGAGTAAATTTAACTAAGGAGGTTAAAGATATACTCAGAAAATGATAAAACATTGATAAAAGACATCAAGGAAGATACAAACAAGTGGAAGCATATACCATGCTCATGAATAGGAAAAATGAATGTCATTAAAATGTCTATATTACCCAAAGCAATCTATAAATTCAATGCAATTCCTATGAAAATACTAATGTCATACTTCAAAGATATAGAACAAATATTCCAAAAATTCACACAGAACCAAAAAAGAACACAAATAGCCTCAGCAATCTTAAAAAAGAAAAATAAAGCGGAGGTATCACACTTCCGGATATCAAGTTATACTACAAGGCCATTGTACTCAAAACAGCCTGGTACTGGCATAAGAACAGGCATGTAGATCAATGGAACAGGACAGAGAACCCAGAAATAAACCCACACCTTTATGGACAACTCATATTTGACAAAGGAGGTAAGAGCATACAATGGAGTAAAGACAGTCTCTTTAACAAATAATGCTGGGAAGATTGGACAAATACATGCAAAAAAAATGAAACTAGACCACCAACTTACAACATTCACAAAAATAAACTCAAAATTGATGAAAAGATTTGAATGTAAGTTGTGAAACCATGATCTTAGAAGAAAACATAAGCAGTATGCTCTCTGACATCTCTTGTAGCAATATATTTGCTGATTTAACTGCATGGGCAAGTGAAATAAAGGACAGGATGAACAAATGGGACTATATCAAACTAAAAATCTTTTTTCACAGCAAAAGACATCATGAACAAAATAAAAAGACAACCAACACAATGGGAGAACATATTCACCAACACGTCTAATAAGG
The DNA here is from genome assembly GCF_036850995.1 of Saccopteryx leptura. Lineage (NCBI taxonomy): Eukaryota > Metazoa > Chordata > Mammalia > Chiroptera > Emballonuridae > Saccopteryx > Saccopteryx leptura. The sequence continues at coordinate 223,802,581 of NC_089504.1, read as the reverse complement.
GGTTAATAACCAAAATGTATAAAGAACTTGTAAAACTGAACACCAATAAAGTAAACAATTCAATCAAAAATTGGGCAAAAGAGTTGAATAGACACTTCTCCAAAGAGGACATAAAGATGGCCCATGGGCATATGAAAAAACATTAGAAAAACGCAAATTAAAACCACAATGAGATACCACCTCACACCAGTCAGATGGCGCTCATCAACAAAACAACACATAACAAGTGCTGGTGAGGATGTGGAGAAAAGGGAACCCTTCTGCACTGCTGGTGGGAATGCAGACTGGTGCAGCCACTGTGGAAAACAATATGGAGATTCCTCAAAAAATTAAAAATAGAACTGCTGTTTGACTCAGCTATTCTCATTCTTGGAATATATAAGAATAACAAATCACTGATTCAAAAGAATAAATGCACCCCCATGTTTATTGTTGCAATGTTTACAATAGCCAAGATCTGGAAACAGCCCAAGTAGTGTCCATCAGTAGAAGAGTGGGTTAAAAAGCTGTGGTACATGTACACAATGGAATACTACACAGCCATGAAAAAGAAGGAAATCTTACCCTATGAGACAACATGGATGGGCCTGTAGTCTATTATGCTAAGTGAAATAAGCCAGGCACAGAAAGAAAAATATCATATGATCTAACTCATATGAGGAATCCAATGAACACTGTGAACTGAGGAACTGAAGAGAGGCAGAGAAAGGTTTAAAGAGTTCAGAGGGAAAGCAGTCAGAGGGAAAGGGAATGAGATGAGTGGATCAAAGAAAGGAATGACATTAGGGAAAGTATATACACATAACACAGAGAGGTAAAGGGCAGGACAGTAAATCATGGAGGAAAGGAAAGGAGGCAGTGGGGGGAGGGGACAAAGGAGACATCAAGGAGAACACATGGCGGGGAGGGTGAGAGTTATATTCGGGGAATACTTGTAACTATGTAAACACAACAAATTAAAATTAAAAAAGAGATAGATAGGAAAAATAAAAATACATGTTAACCATATTTTTAAATAAGTAAAAAATATTATGTAAAAAAAAAAAGACAAAATGGGAAGAGCCTAATGAGACATTCTGAAAGAACTGCAACTTAAATTAGCCAATGATAAATCTGATAAGAGATTAATATCCAAAATTTATAAAGAACTTATAAAACTCAACACCAGTAAAACCGTAAGCAATCCAATTAAAAAATAGGCAAAAGACCTGAATAGGCACTTCTCCAAAGAGGACATACAGATGGCCAACAGACATATGAAAAGATGCTTAATGTCACTAATAATCAGAGAATGCAAAGTAAAACCACAGTGAGTTATCACCTCATACTTATAAAAATGGCTCTCATCAAAAAAATCAACAAACAAGTGCTGGCAAGCATGTGGAGAAAAGGGAACCCTTGTTCACTGTTGGTAGGAATGCAGATTGGTGTAGCCACTGTGACAACAGTATGGAGTTAGCTTAAAATATTAAAAATGGAACTGCCTTAGCACTCAATGATTCAAGTTCTGAAAATATATCTGAAGGAACCTGAAACACTGATTTAAAAGAATATATACACTCCTGTGTTCATTGCAGTGTTATTTACAAGAGCCAAGATTTGGAAGCAGCCCAATTGCCCACCATTGGGTGAGTAGATAAAAAAACACGGGGCCCTGGCTGGTTGGCTCAGTGGTGGAGCGTCGGCCTGGTGTGCAGGAGTCCTGGGTTCGATTCCCGACCAGGGCACACAGGAGAGGCACCCATCTGCTTCTCCACCCCTCCCCCTCTCCTTCCTCTCTGTCTCTCTCTTCCCCTCCCACAACCGAGGCTCCATTGGAGCAAGGTTGGCCTGGGTGCTGAGAATGGCTCCATGGCCTCTGCCTCAGGCACTAGAATGGCTCTGGTTGCAGCAGAGCAGTGCCCCAGATGGGCAGAGCATCGTCCCCTGGTAGGCATGTCGGGTGGATCCCGGTTGGGTGCATGCGGGAGTCTGTCTGACTGCCTCCCCGTTTCCAGCTTCGGAAAAATACAAAAAAAAAAAAAAAAAAGCTATGGTACATTTACACAATGGAATTCTACTCAACCATAAAAAAGAGAAAGAAGTTTTACCCTTTGTGACAGCAAAGATGGTCCTGGAAAGTAGTATGCTAAGTGAAATAAGCCAGTCAGAGAAAGATAACTACCATATTATTTCACTCATACGTAGACTCTAATGAATGAAATAAATTAACAAACGAAATAGAAACAGACTCATAGACACAGAGAACAGACTGACAGCTATCAGAGTGGAAGGAGGTTTAGGGAGGCTAGTGAAAAAGGTGAAGGGGGAAAGAAGACAAGATGGTGATGGAGTAGGCAGACGTACCAACTCCCACCTCCCAGAACCAAAGTGGATTACAAACTAGTTTTAAGAACTATCATCTGGAAAAACCAACTTTGGACTAAACTAAGAGGACTCTTCAACCAAGGAACACTGAAGAAGCCACACCGAGACTGGTAGGAAAAGTGGAAACGTGGAGAGGGCTGCCCAGCTCCCCGAGCGAACTGCAGCTGGGAGAGACTCGCGTGGTGGGAAGTGAGTTTAGCAGAGAGAGGAGCGTCCTGAATCCCAGGAACAAAGCCCCAGCCTGCAGCCCCAGAGCCTAGAAGAGGTGTATGGACAGTATTTAGCTGGAAACAAGACAGGATACTGTTTGTGAGAAAGAGACTGATTTCTCAGACCCAGGATTCTTCTTAAAGGGACCACACAGAACACCTCTCTCACAACCACTCACCTGGGGCTCTGGGGGATGAGGATAAAGGAGAGGACCGGGGTAGCAGGAAGAGAGTGTAATCTAGGAGGCACAGGGAGAAACATTTTGGGAGACAGCCACCCTAACCCCTGGGATGAGTCACTCCCCAAATCTGAAGTGAACATTTCCCCTGAAAACAGCAATACCAGTAAAGGGTAGCAGGACACCAGCCAAACAAGTTCTCCTGCAGCACTCAGAGCAGAGTCGCTTAGAAGGAGGGAGCTTTCGGGGCTACAGTAGTGAGTCTTAGGGTCTGAGATGCAGCGCCCCATCCACACTGCTGAGGGCTCGCCAGAGGGTGGGAGGCAGTGGGATGTGGAAGCACGGTTCTGTCGGCAAGGGCGGAAGCCAGCTGGCCACCACTGGGCCCAAGTGTGAGCTCAGTCTTGCCCGGCTGGGGAGGAGGGGGTGTGCAAAAGTGGTCAAGCCCAGCTGCGGGGCCGCCTATAATCCAGCCTGCAGGGGAAGGGCGGGAACCCCAGAAGGGGTGGAGACCAGCCCTTGAGCAAGGGCGCAGGAGCACAGCCTTGCCCTGCCCGTGGAACCAAGGCTTGTGGCCTGAATTGGGAGCTGGCTCCTCCCACGGGGGTGGAGCCAAAAACCCAAAACAGGCACAGTCCCGCTACTGAGTATGGCCTGGCCTGTGGAGCCAAGCCTGAGTGTGGCCTGGCCTGTGGAGTCCCGCTACTGAGTCCTGCCTGGCCTGTGGAGCCAAGGCTTGCAGCCATCCCATAAGTGAGTTCCTCCTGCAAGGGCGAGGCTGAAGCCCGGAAAGAGGCGGAGAACCGCAGCTGAGCAAAGCTACTCGCCAATGCCCTCAGGGTCGAGCATAACGCCATCCACAAGGGCGGGGCAAAGGCCAAGGCCACCAAGGCTTGTACACCAGAGCACGTGATCACAGCCACTCCCGTGAAGGAGAGGCAGAAACCACAGCAACAACCACAGTGGGCAGGCACTGGCAATTCCCATATCCAAACACCCTAGGCAGCAATAGCAGAGGGGGTGGCAGGCCTGCAGTAAGACCATACCTAGGGAACAGAGGCCACACCCAGTGGAATCCAGTGGCCAAGACCTTATCTTACACAGAGAAGAAGAAAAGGCAGAGAAATGCAACACAAATGAATCAAGAGAAATCCCCAGAAAAGGACCTGAATGAATCAGATATAACCAAATTACCAGATGCAGAGTTTAAAATAACGATTGTTAGAATGCTCAAAGATTTTAGAACAACAATTGATGGTCATTATGAACACCTAAATAAAGAGATAGCAAATATAAAGAAGGACATTGAAATAATAAAAAAGAGTCAGAAATGACAAATACAGTATGAGAAATGAAGAACACAATGGAAGGAACTAAAAGCAGGATGGATGAAGCTGAGAATCGAATCAGTGAGTTAGAGGACACAATAAATAAAGGCACAGAAGCAGAGCAGAAAAAAGAAAAGAGACTCAAAAAGTCTGAGGAAATTCTAAGAGAGCTCTGTGACAACATGAAGAGAAATAACATCCGCATTATAGGGGTTCCTGACGAAGAAGAGAAAGAACAAGAAATAGAGACTTTATTCAAGCATATCATAGCTGAAAACTTCCCTCAATTAAGGCAGAAAAACATCTCACATGTTCAGGAAGCACAGAGAACTCCATTAAAGAGAAACCCAAAGTAATCGACACCAAAACACATCATAATTAAAATACCAAAGCTAAGTGATAAAGAGAAAATATTAAAAGCTGCTAGAGAAAAAGACTATCACCTACAAAGGAGCCCCCATAAGGATGACTTCCAACTTCTCAACAGAAACACTTGAGGCCAGAAGGGAAAGGCAAGAAATATTCAAAGTAATGCTGAACAAGAGCCTACAACCAAGACTACTTTATCCAGCAAGGCTATCGTTTAAAATTGAAGGAGAAATAAAAAGATTTCCAGACAAAAAAAAACCTCAAGGAATTCACTACAACCAAACCAAGGCTGCAAGAAATGCTAAGGGGCCTGTTGTAAACAGATCAAAGGAGAAAAAGAATATAGCAAAAAAAGGAATACACCTTTAAAGAATAAAATGGCAATAAACAACTACATATTAATAATAACCTTAAATGTAAATGGATTAAATGATCTGATCAAAAGACATAGGGTAGCTGCATGGATAAGAAAACAGGACCCATACATATGCTGTCTACAAGAGACACACCTTAAAACAAAAGATGCACATTGACTGAAGATAAAAGGATGGAAAAAAATATTTCATGCAAATGGAAATGAAAAAAAGCTGGGGTAGCAATACTTATATCAGACAAAATAAACTTTAAAACAAAGACTATAGTAAGGGATAAAGAAGGTCACTACATAATGATAAAGGGAGCAATCCAAGTGGAAGATATAACCATTATAAATATCTATGCACCTAATATAGGAGCACCTACATATATAAAGCAGACTTTGATGGATTTAAAGGGTGAGATCAACAGCAATACTATAATAGTAGGGGATTTCAGTACCCCACTAACATCACTAGATAGATCCTCAAGAAAGAAAATTAACAAAGGAACAGCAGACTTAAAGGACACACTAGATCAACTTGATTTAATAGATATCTTCAGAACCTTTCACCCTAAAGCAGCAGAATATACATTCTTTTCAAGTGCTCATGGTACATTCTCTAGAATAGAACACATGTTAGGGCACAAAAGCATTCTCAACAAATTTAAAAAGATTGAAATCATATCGAGCATTTTCTCTGATCACAATGGCATGAAACTAGAAATCAACCACAACAAAAAAACTGAAAAATACTCATATACTTGGAAACTAAATAGCACGTTATTAAATAATGAATGGGTAAACAATAAGATCAAAGAAGAAATTAAAAAATTTCTAGAAATGAATGATAATGAGCATACATCAACTCAAAATTTATGGGACACAGCAAAAGCAGTCTTGAGAGGGAAGTTCATAGCATTACAAGCATACCTCAAGAAGCTAGAAAAAGCTCAAATAAACAACTTGACCCTACATCTAAAGGAACTAGAAAAAGACCAGCAAATAAAGCCCAGAGCTAGTAGAAGGAAGGAAATAATAAAGATCAGAGCAGAAATAAATGACATAGAGGCTAAAGAAACAATATAGAGGATCAATGAAACCAGGAACTGGTGCTTTGAAAAGGTAAACAATATCGATGAACCTTTAGCCAGACTCACCAAGAAAAAAAGAGAGAGGACTCAAATAAATAAAATTAGAAACGAGAGTGGAGAAATAACAACTGACACAACAGAAATACAAAATATTGTAAGAAAATACTATGAAGAACTGTACTCCAAAAAACTAGACAACCTAGATGAAATGGACAAATTTCTTAAAACATATAATCTTCCAGAAATTAATCTGGAAGAATCAGAAAACCTAAACAGACCAATTACAACAAATAAGATAGAAACAGTTATCAAAACACTCCCAAAAAAGAAAAGTCCTGGGCCTGATGGCTTCACAAGTGAATTCTACCAAATATTCAAAGAAGAACTAACTCCTATCCTTCTCAAGCTATTTCAAAATATTCAAGAGGAAGGAAGACTTCCAAGCTCCTTTTATGAGGCGAGCATAATTCTGATCCCCAAACCAGGCAAAGACAACACAAAGAAAAAATTATAGGCCAATATCCCTGATGCATTTAGATACTAAAATCCTCAACAAAATATTAGCAAACTGGATCCAGCAATATATGGAAAAAAATCATACATCAGGATCAAGTGGGATTTATTCTGAGGAGGCAAGGCTGCTACAATATTCGTAAATCAATCAATGTGATTCATCACATAAACAAAAAGAAGGAGAAAAACCACATATATTTTCAATAGATGCAGAAAAAGCATTTGATAAAATCCAGCACCCATTTATGATCAAAACTCTCAGCAAAGTGGGAATACAGGGAACATACCTCGACATGATAAAGGCCATCTATGACAAACCCACAGCCAACATCATACTGAATGGGAAAAAATTAAAAGCAATCCCCTTAAGATCAGGAACAAGGCAGGGGAGCCCCCTTTCACCACTCTTATTCAACATAGTTCTGGAAGTCCTAGCCACAGCAATCAGACAAGAAAAAGAAATAAAAGGTATCCAAATTGGAAAAGAAGAAGTAAAACATAAAACTATCATTATTTGCAGATAATATGATATTGTATATAGAAAACCCTAAAGTCACAGTCAAAAAACTACTAGACCTGATAAATGAATTCAGCAAGGTGGCAGGATATAAAATTAATACTCAGAAATCAGAGGCATTTTTATACACTAACAATGAACTGTTAGAAAGAGAAATTAAGGAATCAATCCCCTTTACCATTGCAACCAACAAAATAAAGTACCTAGGAATAAATTTAACCAGGGAGATTAAAGATTTGTACTCGGAAAATTATAAAACATTGATAAAAGAAATCAGGGAAGATAGAAACAAGTGGAAGCATATACCATGCTCATGGTTAGGAAGAATAAACATCATTAAAATGTCTATATTACCCAAAGCAATTTATAAATTCAATGCAATACTAATTAAAATACCAAAGACTTACTTCAAAGATATAGAACACATATTCCACAAATTTATATGGAACCAAAAGAGAACACGAAGAGCCTCAGCAATCTTGAAAAGGAAGAATAAAGTGGGAGGTATCACACTTCTGGATATCAAGCTATACTATAAGGCCATTGTACTCAAAACAGCCTGGTACTGGCATAAGAACAGGCATATAGATCAATGGAACAGAACTGAGAACCCAGAAATAAATCCACACTTATATGGACAACTGATATTTGACAAAGGAGGTAAGAGCATACATTGGAGTAAAGACAGCCTCTTCAACAAACGGTGTTGGGAAAATTGGACAGCTACCTGCAAAAAAATGAAACTAGACCACCAACTTACACCATTCACAAAAATAAACTCAAAATAGATAAAAGACTTAAATGTAAGCCGTGAAACCATAAGCATCTTAGAAGAAAACTTAGGCAGTAAGCTCTCTGACATCTCTCACAGCAATATTTTTGCCAATTTGTCTCCACAGGCAAGTGAAATAAAAGACAGGATGAACAAATGGGAGTATATCAAACTAAAAAGCTGGCCTGACCTGTGGTGGCGCAGTGGATAAAGCGTCAACCTGGAAATGCTGAGGTCGCCGGTTCAAAACCCTGGGCTTACCTGGTCAAGGCACATATGGGAGTTGATGCTTCCTGCTCCTCCGCTTTCTCTCTCTCTGTTTCTCCCTCTCTTCTCCCTCTCTCTCTCTCCCTCTCTCTCTCCTTTCTAAAATGAATAAAATTAAAAATAAATAAATAAATAAAAAAGTTTAAAAAAAAAAAAGCTTCTGCACAGCTAAAGACAATAAGAACAGAATAAAAAGACAAACTACACAATGGGAGAATATATTTGACAATACGTCTGATAAGGGGTTAATAACCAAAATTTATAAAGAACTTGTAAAACTTAATACCAGGAAGACAAACAATCCAATCCAAAAATGGGCGAAAGAAATAAATAGACACTTCTCTAAAGAGGACATACAGATGGCCAATAAGCATATGAAAAAATGGTCAACATCACTAATCATTAGAGAAATGCAAGTTAAAACCACAATGAGATATCACCTCACACCAGTCAGAATGGCGCTCATCAATAAAACAACACAGAATAAGTGCTGGCGAGGATGTGGAGAAAAGGGAACCCTCCTGCACTGCTGGTGGGAATGCAGACTGGTGCAGCCACTGTGGAAAACAGTATGGAGATTCCTCAAAAAATTAAAAATTGAACTGCCTTTTGACCCAGTTATCCCACTTTTAGGAATATACCCCAAGAACACCATAGCACTGTTTGAAAAGAAGAAATGCACCCCCATGTTTAGGGCAGCATTGTTCACAATAACGAAGATCTGGAAACAGCCCAAGTTTCCGTCAGAGGACGAGTGAATTAAAAAGCATTGGTACATATATACTATGGAATACTACTGAGCCATAAGAAACGATGACATCGGATCATTTACAACAACATGGATGGACCTTGATAACATTATAGCGAGTGAAATAAATAAATCAGAAAAAACTAAGAACTATATAATTCCATACATAGGTGGGACATAAAAATGAGACTCAGAGACATGGACAAGAGTGTGGGGGTTACAGGGTGTGGGGGGGGGGGGAGGAGAGGGAGGGGGTTAGGGGAGGGGAGAGGCACAAAGAAAACCAGTTAGAAGGTGATGGAAGACAATTGGACTTTGGGTGATGGGAATGTAGCATAAGCAAATGTCAAAATAACCTAGAGCTATTTTCTCTGAACATATGTACCTGATTTATCAATTTCACCCCATTAAAATTAATAATAAAAAGAATTTGTCTCAGGGATAATTCAGGCACTTAGAAGAATAGTATAAGGATGCTAATTCTGCTTCTCAGGCCACATCCTGCAAAAGGGGCCCCAAGAAAATTGGCGATTTGGCTCCTCTGATTTTGCCAATTGGATTTAAAAAAATAGGTCAGGAACACCCTGAAACAAAACTAACAATACAAGGACATATTTGTTATTGCTAAGCTACATTGGCCTCCTTCCTGACCCACTCATGCAGCAGCCACAGAATTACAAGGTATAGGGCAGAGTAAATCCCCTCAACAAAGTTCTAGTTTTTTACATTGGGAAGATTAAGAAGGTCATTCTGGATTTTTTAAGCCTTATGCGCTCCCTGGATGGCCAGTTAATTTGTGGGGTAGAGATGTTTTGAAAAATACGGGAGCATTGCTTGTCAGTCCTAATGGTTTAGTCAGTACTCAGATGCTTGATAGGGGATTTTTGCCCACTAAGGGACTAGGGAAAAAACAGTGAGGAATTCTCACCGCCATAGAAATGGCACCCAATTCCAGAAGGCGTGGATTAGGATATCAAAATTTAGCATAGGGGCCTTGGTAGCTCCTGCTACCCCAATAATGCATTGTGCAGACCCAATTACTTGGAAATCAGATAATCCTGTATGGGTAGACCAATGGCCCCTTTCTCAGGAGAAACTTAGGGCAGCTGCTGTATTGGTACAAGAGCAGCTACAGTTTGGGCACATTGAACCATCTAATAGCCCATGGAATACACTTTCATATTTTGATCTTGTTGCCTCCTTGATTATCAAGGGGCATAGATGACCCTTACAGCTTATAGGTTTTGAGCCACAAAATTATTGTTGTTCCTTTTTTCAAAGGATCAACAACAATGGCTCTGGGAAACTTCCACTAAATGGCAAATCACTTTTGCAAATCAATGGACAACTTTATACTGAAACAGTCAACTTAAAATCAGCTCAAAGACTAGAATTATATGCCATTATCATGGCTTTTCAGCATTTGCCATATTCCTCCTTTAATCTATATACAGACAGCAAATCTTTACTTATGGTTGTTCCACTATAAAGACTGCTGTCTTAGGAACAACTGTGGATGAACTATTTCAGCAGTTCCTCCTTCTTCAAAGACTTGTATGTCAACATAGAGCTCCATGTTTTATAGGACATACTCGAGCTCACTCCATGCTCCCTGGAGCTTTAGCACAAGGGAATGCCCTTGTTGATCAAGTTACCCAAAAGAAAATTATTTGGAGCAACCATGACAGATCGAACAATTCAGTCTCATACTATTCATCACCAGAACGCTGCAGCCCAGTGTAAACAGCTTCAACTTTCTCGGGAAGCAGCACAGCAGATTGGTAAATTCTGTCAAGGTGTCCTATACTACAATCTGTCCCTTCATTTGGAGTTAACCCTCAAGGACTCCTACCAGGACAACTTTGGCAAATGGAGGTTACTCATATACTTTCATTTGGCAAACAGCCCTATGTCCACATTACAGTAGATACTTATTCTGGATTTATATACATAGTAACCTCTGCCAGAACAGGAGAGGCTGCTAAGCAGGTTATAGCTCATTGTCTGTATGCATTTTTCTATTATTGGATTTCCTAAACTGGTTAAAACTGACAATGCTCCTGCATATGTAGCAAAAGCATTTACTGTATTTTGTCAAACCTTTTGAATTATGGGTATTTCTTACAATCTTTAAAGTCAAGGTATTATTAAAGCATACCCAGCAAATATTTTAAGGTCAATTTAAAAAAATTTAAAAGGTGGGAGTCATATCCTGGAACTCCTACGGGTCTACCATATCATGCTTTTTACTTAAAAAATTTCTTTCGAATGCTGTTGAACAGGAGACGCCAAATTTTCTTTCCCTGCAAACTTCTGTCTTCTTTTATTTGATCCAGCTAATAACACTGTTTTGTCTTTTTCCAAATAGCTCCAGGTATACGGAAAAGGTTTATATAGGTGGATGGGGATCCTCAAACCCCTCAGCGAGATCTTCTGAGCATGGCTTTTAAGGTACCAAGAGGCAGAAAAAGCCCAATAGAGATCAAGTGAACTACCAGCTTTTAGGATATGCCCTTAAAGGCTCCAACGCCCCAAAGAGGTCTCATAGGAATCCATCTGGGTCCTGCTTCAATAGTGAATAGGAAGGTCATTGAGCTAAAGCTTGCCAGGCTTACATGCCTTTGCTGTGAGGAAAAAGGGACACTGGAAGGTAGGCTTCCCCCTGCTCCTCTAAGGGAGGGTTCAGTCTCTTCCAGCCCTGCCCTAGCCACCTATGACCTAACCTTGCCCAGAATGCTGGAGTTTGCCACTGAAGGCTGAAGGTGCCCAGGGCCATCGGCCCCATCTACAATACTGTGGACGAGCCTAGGGTATTTCTTCCAAGAAGCAGGTAAACTGATCTCATTTGCACAAGGGCCACTTAAATATGTCTTGCCTGAATAGTCAGGTTTTTTATTCTTCCCTCAAAGATCTCTGTTGTGGGTGTTGATAGTCCTATTTTCTGCTGCTTTGTTCAATATATAGTGTTTCCTTTATTCCTCCTACCTCAATGCCCCACTCATATTTCAGGCTGGGACCTATTCCTAATTTAGAGCTCTCTCTCCCCCTTTTGCCAACTTCTATTGTGAATTTGCCTTTGCCAACCAGCTTAGTGTATCTCAAGGTTCTCTTTACCATGCCATAGTTGCAGAGCTCCAGGGAAAAGCACCCTGGTCTCATCTCTCCAGACAGAGGAGAATAGAGGCTCCATCTCCACACATGCTGTAGATGGCTTTTCCATTCTACCTGAATCATTACCAGCTAGAAACAGCGGTCATTGGAACTTGGACGTGAACTGAAAAGTATAGAATTGTGACAATTCCAGTGCCATGAGGACTTTTCCTGGATGTGGACTTTTTTCTGGACTCCTGCTCCTTGTGATAGCTCCTAAGGGACTGAACTGGGGTTGGCTTGCATTTTTCAGGGATTTGGAATGGTGTTGGTGCCAACTTGGACTTGTGAACATGTTAAGGACACTACTCTTTTATGGACTCTTGTTGTATTGGCCAAGAGTTTGCTTAAAAGCTTTAACCACTGTAAAAAAAAAAAAAAGATATATAGAAGACTGGATAAAGAAGGTGTGGCACATATACACTAAGGTATACTACTTAGCCATAAGAAATGATGACATCGGATCATTTACAACAAAATGGTGGGAACTTGATAACATTATACGGAATGAAATAAGTAAATCAGAAAAAAACCAAGAACTGCATGATTCTATTCATTGGTGGGACATAAAAACGAGACTAAGAGACATGGACAAGAGTGTGGTGGTTATGGGGTTGGGGGAGGGAAGGAGGGAGAGGGGAAAAGGGAGGGGGAGGGGCACAAAGAAAACTAGATAGAAGGTGATGGAGGACAATCTGACTTTGGGTGATGGGTGTGCAACATAATTGAATGACCAGATAACCTGGACATGTTTTCTTTAAATATATGTACCCTGATTTATTGATGTCACCCCATTAAAATTAAGAAAAATTTATTTATAAAAAAAAGGTGAAGGGGTTAAACAAACAAACCTCATAGACAATGACAGCTATAGTGATTACCAGAGGGAAAGAGGGTGGGGGAGGTGGAAGAATGTTAAGGCGGGATAAATGGTGATGGAGGGAGGCTTGACTTTGGGTGATGAACACAATACGATATACAGATGATGTACTTTGGAATTGTATACCTGAAACCTATATAATTTTATTAACCAATGTCACCCCAACACATTCCATAAAAAAATTTTAAAAACTGGTAAAGTACAGTATGTCTTAAAGTGACAAGCCCAAGAGCTGAAAAGGACTCTTTGATCTTTAAAAGGCTCATAAACAAGGCATGCCCTTGCAGACCTATATTTATGTATTCAACTATTGGGAGAAAATCCAAGTGGAGTCTCAGGACTGCGGGAGTTTGCCATTGAGACAAAAATAGGCCAGGCAAGAGCGTAATTACATCAACCTTTATCCAGCATGAAGCAAGCTTTCTTCCCTCCTTGTTAACCAATAAATTGGAATCTTGCTAAAGAGTCATATTTTCACTGGGACTGGAACCAATCATTACACGGAGGTAAGGTATTTGTGAAGAAAGAGACCATTGAAATCTAAAGAAAGAATGTTTTGTTTCTGAGTTAAATTTGTGGTTCTTGCACCCTTATTTAACTTCAAGGAAGGGTGTCCAAGCATCTCTGATCCCCCATGCCATCCACAGACACGTGTCTCCTTCTATAGGACTAATTGTTAACCACATCTGGAGAGTTAGTCTATGGACAACATGCTTCTCTGCTCTGGCTCATGGAGCTACTCGAGAGGGTTCCTAGAAAGTACAGGGACATTGTCAGGGCTTTGAGGGTGGTTGTTGTTAAGAGATGTTCAAAGGAAGTCCAATAACTATGTGACTGATGGAAACCCAGGGATGCATTCAGTCTCGACAACGTGTAGTTGTTTTTCTTTCTCTGACCCACATGATCCAGGGCATGAGAAGAAATCAAGTTCACCTTGAGTCTAAGAGTCACTGGCCCTGGAATGTGGGATCTGAGTTGTAGTTCCAATAGCCACCCTTCACTCTTCTTACCTGCTTCCCATGGTGATCACAGGTGTCACTGGCCACATGACAGGTCTGTTCATGGACTCCCAGGGGACCTTGAGCCAGAGCAAACTCTATTGATCCAAAAATGAGTTTTGGTCTCATTAGCTATCTACTTGAACCAGGTTCTGTGAAGAATGATAAAATAAATTTGCATATATCCACCACCTAAGCTAAGAAACAACCATAATTGTGTCCCTCCCATGAAAGTGTTCCTCCCTCGCTCACCACATTTAACCAAGTCTCCTGAACTTTGTGTTAATCATGCCCCTCACTTTCTTATAACACCTTTGTACACATTTCTAAAAAGTAATTATTTAGTTTTGCTTGCTTTTGAATTTTATATGAATATATATATATATATAATATATATCTATATTATTCTGATTTCCCCCCTTTAATGAATTTATCTTGCTCTGTGCAACGGTAGCCCACTCTCCCTCATCTCGGCACCCTATTCCTTTGCAAGAGGTAACACAATTTATCCATTCTTCTGCTGTAGATTCTTGGGTTGTTTTGAGTTATTGCTGTTATAACCTGTGCATCTGTGAGCATCTGTGCACATCTGGTGCATGTGAAGAGAGTTTATGGAGGATTTTTCTAATTGTGGAAATGCTAGGATTGAGGGTAAGTATGTTCAGAGTTTTTAGAGTAATGTCTGTTTCCTGAAGTGGTTGTACTAATTCCTGCTCTCATCTGAAGTGGAAGAGTTCTAGTTGCTCCCCAGCCTCTCCAACACTTTCTGTTGTCTTCATTTTCATTGTTTTGCTAAACATGTTTATTATTCACAGTAGTTGAATAAAATAGATATTTGTGTCAATTCCTCTCAGGTCTGGAGGCTGAGGCTGGGTGATTTCAGGTTATTATATAAGTTTAAGGAGCATAGATTTGGAGTTCATATCACCCAAAACCAACTCACAGAAAAACCTGTTTAGCAGTCAATCATCAAATTCACTGTTTTGTTTTTTGAAAGTTTTGCATTTGTTTGGAAGCTCTTAATGTAAAACTAAATACAAAGCAACTTAAGTAAATAAATTAAATAAAAAACCCCAATACTGCTTAAAATTTGAGAAAAAATTATTTAGAAAAACTAGCTAAAAATTCCTCACTTATTCACAAGGGGAAAAAAGAACACACAAACGTTCTTAAAAAAAAAACAAACCCAACAACATTATCTACAAAACACTGCAAATTTGATGACTGCTTAACAAGGATTTTAAAAAAAAGTCAGAAATGTCCTTAGAAATACCCAACCATTAATAAAAACAAGGTAGCAAATAAGGATGGGTTGTGGGAAAAAAATCTGCAAAAACCTTTGAAGCTGGATTAAATTTTAAGGTAATTTGACTCTCAGGCATGTGGGTCACAGGCAAAGTAGTTTCTGACAGGCTAACATTGACATTCGGGTTGTTACGGACCTCAGGGCAGAGCTGGGCTGGGGTTGCTAGAGGTACTCGCACTATTCTGTGAGTCCCCAGCACTCTGAAAGGCCCTCACTGAACTGGAAGGATTTGGCATTTGGGAAAAGAGAAAGTACTTGTTCCCTCAATCAGTGTTTTTGCCAGAGGGGCAGAGGTGAATTAAGGTCAGTTGAGGGCCTGGGCACAAAAGAAAATATTGGGCCCCTTGTCATTAGAAAAAAGTGTAAAGTTGGGATTTTGCAGGGCCCTTCAGAAGTTGGGGTCCAGGGTGCACGCCTGGTGCACCTGCCGTTAAATCTGCCTCTGCTGAGGGGACCTCCACAGAAGCCATTTACATATGTGTGTCATTTATAAACGTTCGTCTGCAAATAGCAGAAAACTCCACATGTGCATGGTTTAAGGGAGAGGTAATTGTTTAGTCTTCTCATCCCGAATCCAGAGGCGGGATGTCCAGGACTATGACGGGGGCTCCACAGAGACTCAGGGCTAGCCCCCTGCTATGCTGTCCACCCTCCATGGGATGTGGCGCTCTCCCTCCGACCCTCATCTGCTCACTCTAGGCAGCCAGGGAGGGGAAGAGGTGAAGGAGACGGGACAAACTGTGCACACCAACTCTCGTTTAGAGAGGTGGCCCAGAAGCTGCCACACATCACCTCCATTTAGACAGCATGGGTCAGAAATATGTTACATGGGAAATCTAGCTGCGAGGGAGGCTGCAGGGTATGGTCTTTTTTTTTTTTTTTTTTTTCTTCCAGGCAGTCATGTGCCCAAGGGAATCCATTGCTAAGGAAAATAGATATTGGTATAGGCGATAGTAGATTTTGGCTCTCTAAAACTCATCAGTGAAATGAACGTACGGGTATTTCAGCTGTAGGAATCCTATTGTGTATGCAGATTTTGATGCAGGCTATTCAGTTTGATAATCAAAACCAAGGCACATACAGATATAGGGAGGTGCTCTCTCCGTCCCTGGGTTAGTGGAGAAAGAGGTGAATTAACATTTAGGCTACTGCTGTGGGCTGCTCACGATTGGGCAGTAAGGCCAGAGGAAGAGGAATTTCCTTAGTTATCAAGGTAGACAACGAGAACATGGAGAGGAGAGTTCAAGGGTTTCACAGGGTCAGATCTAGGTTGTGGAGTACTTGTTGGGAAATGGAATACTGCTTTCTGCAGAAACTTATGTGCGTGGCCCTCATGAGCACTCCTGACAAGCAGGTGGACCAAATTTTTTTAGCTATTACAGTTTCTGTTTCCACCCAGACGAATTATCCATCAATAGAAAACATCCTGAAGAGCATATATGCTCCAGTGTCTGCTTCCTCCGCCTGACCATGGACCTGGTGTCCCCAGACAAACTCGATCTTCCCCAAATTTCCATCCTCAGGAGTGGCCACTTCATTCTTCCAGTTTCTTGGGCCAAACGCCTTGAAGCTGTCCTCAACTCTTGTCTTCCTTGCACACCTTACCCAACCCATCAGCATGTTCTGGTGACTCTACTCTAAAAATAGACAGAATCCAATCACTTCTTACCTCCTCCTACCTGGAGCACCCAGGCAAACAGGGGAACGGGGGCTGAACTCCAGCCCGCTCCACTCACTGACCTGTGTGCTTCGCTCTGCAGCTGCACCCGTTTGAAGGAAGGGTGCCCTTTTCACCAAGATGCCCTGTAGACCAGCAACCACCTCACAGGTTTGCTCACGTCACTCTGCTCAAAACCCTCTTCTGGTGCTATGTGTCCTGGCCTTGCTACCTCTGTGATGTCATTCTTTTTCTTCAGCCACATGGGCCTTCTTGGTCTATGTCAAATATGCCACACGAGGCCCTGCCTTGAGGGCCTTTCCACTTTCTGTTCACTGCCCGCAGTGGCTCATTCCTCCACGACCCTCAGTCTCCCACAGGCGGCAGCTTCCTGATATCCTAGCCCTCCATCTCCGGTGTGCCCCGTCTTCCTGACCCACCATAGCTGTATCCCCATCTGTTGTGGGTTGAATGGTGTTCTCCAAAAGATATGTTTAAGTTCTAACCCCCAGTACCCATGAATGTGACCTTATTTAGAAATAGCATCTTTGTAGATGTGATCAGATTGAGATGAGGCCCTATTGCATTAGGGTGGGTCCTAATCCATCGGCTAATATCCTTATAAGAATGGGGAAGTTCAGACAGAGACTCACAGGGAGAATGCCTAACGAAGGAGGCAGAGGTCAGAGTGCCATCTCTGTAAGGCAAAGACCCCCCCAAGGACGGGAGCAAGCACCAGAAGCAGAGCAGGAGAGAGGTCAGGCCAGATTCTCCCTCAGAGCCTCCAGAGGGAACCCACCTTGCTGACTGTGTGATCTTGAACTCTGGCCTCCAGAGCTGTAAGACAATAAACTTCTATTGTTCTAAGCCATTGGTTTGTGGTACTTTGTTACAGCGGCCCTATGAAATTGATACGCCATCTGACATGCAAGACTTTACTTCTGAATTTGTTTGGGGTCTGCCTCCTCCATTAGGAGGGAGAGGGCTCAGTCTCCAGCACTGCCGCAGAATAAATTTGTGATGAAAGGTAGCCATGTTTCAAGAGAGACATTGCTGCTACTCATGGCCTACAGAAACCCCGCCTAGTCACCACCTAGTCACAGAGGTGAGGGAAGACGGTGGCCACATACGGTTATTTGTAACAACAAATAATCATACTTTGTATGTGTGTAAGACTTTACATCTTCAAAACATTAATCTCAGAACATTAATTAATCCTTACAACAGCCTCAGTGAAATGGAAACGAGAGGGAGAATCTGAGGCATGCCAAATTTAATTACCAATATTAAGATCTGGCACACAGCAAAGCCTCCTCCCACTGGGCAGTAAACACATTCCGCGTCATCTCCTCTCCCTTTCAGAGAACGAGTTCTGTTATGAGTGAGGACGGAGGCAGAGCGATCCCTGAGAAACCCCTAGGGGTGAGGTGAGGCATCTACCCCTCCGGCATTCCCTTAGGGTCCTGGGATCTAAAATCTGGAGACCCCGGCGTAGGGGAGTCATGGATGCAGGGTGGGCTGTTACTTTTGAACAGATGTGTGAGTACTTTGGTTGTGTCCTAAAATATAGCTCAGCCAACGATCCCAAACCTCAACTAAATGGCGGTCACGTTGTGGCATCCTGATCCCCATTTGGATACTTTGTAAGGATTGTATCATCTTGGGGTGTTGAGGGGAGGAAAGCTCAGCTTGATACACAGACAGTCGGTGGGTCCACAGTGACCAGACACCATGGAGCTGCTTCTAGATCCCTGAACCTTTGATTTTCTAAACTGGAGGGGTGGAGACTCGATGATCATGCATTTAACAGGGGGAGGAAAGGCCCAGCTCCCTGCAGCAGAAAGAGCACTTTATGGAGGCCCCTGCACCCCACAGGGTATGTGCCTGCTGGTAGGGGCTGTCCGAGGTCTCAGTCTAGGGCTCCTGCCTCCTGAAGGGGGAGAGCATACTCCCCAGTTCTTTTTTTTTTTTTTTTCTTTATAAATTTTTATTAATGTTAATGGGATGACATTAATAACTCAGGGTACATATATTCAAAGAAAACATGTCTAGGTTATCTTGTCATTGAATTATGTTGCATACCCCTCACCCAGAGTCAGATTGTCCTCCGTCACCCTCTGTCTAGTTTTCTCTGTGCCCCTCCCCCTCCCCCTAACTCTCTCCCTCCCTCCCTCCTGCGTCCTCCCTCCCCCCACCCCTGGTAACCACCACTCTCTTGTCCATGTCTCTTAGTCTCGTTTTTATGTTCCACCAATGTATGGAATCATGTAGTTCTTGTTTTTTTCTGATTTACTTATTTCACTCCGTATAATGTTATCAAGATCCCACCATTTTGCTGTAAATGATCTGATGTCATCATTTCTTATGGCTGAGTAGTATTCCATAGTGTATATGTGCCACATCTTCTTTATCCAGTCTTCTATTGAAGGGTTTTTTGGTTGTTTCCATGTCTTGGCCACTGTGAACAGTGCTGCAATGAACATGGGGCTACATGTGTCTTTACGTATCAATGATTCTGAGGTTTTTGGGTATATACCCAGTAGAGGGATTGCCGGGTCATAAGGTAGTTCTATTTGCAGTTTTTTGAGGAACCACCATACTTTCCTCCATAATGGTTGTACTACTTTACATTCACACCAACAGTGGATGAGGGTTCCTTTTTCTCCACAGTCTCTCCAACATTTGCTATTACCCGTCTTGTTGATAATAGCTAATCTAACAGGGGTGAGGTGGTATCTCATTGTAGTTTTGATTTGCATTTCTCTAATAACTAAAGAAGCTGAGCATCTTTTCATATATCTGTTGGCCATTTGTATTTCTTCCTGGGAGAAGTGTCTGTTCATGCCCTCTTCCCATTTTTTTATTGGATTGTTTGTTTGTTTGTTGTTGAGTTTTATGAGTTCTTTGTAAATTTTGGATATTAGGCCCTTATCTGAGCTATTGTTTGAAAATATCAGTTCCCATTTAGTTGGCTGTCTGTTTATTTTGATATCAGTTTCTCTTGCTGAGCAAAAACTTCTTAGTCTGATGTAGTCCCATTCATTTATCTTTGCCTTCACTTCTCTTGCCATTGGAGTCAAGTTCATAAAATGTTCTTTAAAACCCAGGTCCATGAGTTTAGTACCTATGTCTTCTTCTATGTACTTTATTGTTTCAGATCTTATATTTAGGTCTTTGATCCATTTTGAATTAATTTTAGTACACGGGGACAGGTGTAGTCGAGTTTCATTCTTTTGCATGTGGCTTTCCAGTTTTCCCAACACCATTTGTTGAAGAGGCTTTCTTTTCTCCATTTTGTGTTGTTGGCCCCCTTATCAAAGATTATTTGACCATATATATGTGGTTTTATTTTTGGGCTTTCTATTCTGTTCCATTGGTCTGAGTGTCTATTTTTCTGCCAATACCATACAGTTTTGATTATTGTGGCCCTATAATATAGTTTAAAGTCAGGTATTGTAATGCCCCCAGCTTCATTCTTTTTCCTTAGGATTGCTTTGGCTATTCGGGGTTTTTTATAGTTCCATATAAATCCTATGATTTTTTGTTCCATTTCTTTAAAAAATGTCATAGGAATTTTGATGGGAATTGCATTAAATTTATATATTACTTTGGGTAATATGGCCATTTTAATTATATTTATTCTTCCTATCCAAGAACAAGGAATATTTTTCCATCTCATTGTGTCTTTTTCTATTTCTCTTAGCAATGCCTTGTAGTTTTCGTTATATAGGTCCTTTACATTCTTTGTTATGTTTATTCCTAGGTATTTTATTTTTTTTGTTGCAATCATGAAGGGGATTATTTTTTTGAGTTCGTTTTCTAATATTTCATTGTTGGCATATAGAAAGGCTATGGACTTTTGTATGTTAATTTTGTATCCTGCGACCTTACTGTATTGGTTCATTGTTTCTAGTAATCTTTTTGTGGAGTCCTTTGGGTTTTCGATGTATAGGATCATATCATCAGCAAAAAGTGATACCTTTACTTCTTCTTTTCCGAAATGGATGCCTTTTATTTCTTTGTCTTGTCTGATTGCTCTGGCCAGAACTTCTAGCACCACGTTAAATAAGAGTGGAGAGAGTGGACAACCCTGTCTTGTTCCTGATTTAAGGTGGAAAGTCCTCAGTTTTACACCATTTAATATGATGTTGGCTGATGGTTTATCATATATGGCCTTTATCATGTTGAGATATTTTCCTTCTATACCCATTTTGTTGAGAGTCTTAAACATAAAATTGTGTTGTATTTTATTGAAAGCCTTTTCTGCATCTATTGATAAGATCATGTGGTTTTTGTTCTTTGTTTTGTTGATATGGTGTATTATGTTAACCGTTTTACGTATGTTGAACCATCCTTGAGATTCTGGGATGAATCCCACTTGATCATGATGTATTATTTTTTTAATATGTTGTTGTATTCGATTTGCTAGTATTTTGTTTAGTATTTTAGCATCTGTATTCATTAGAGATACTGGTCTGTAGTTTTCTTTCTTTGTGCCATCCTTGCCTGGTTTTGGTATGAGGGTTATGTTGGCCTCATAAAATGTGTTTGGAAGTATTGCTTCTTCTTCAATTTTTTGGAAGACTTTGAGTAGAATAGGACCCAAGTCTTCTTTGAATGTTTGATAGAATTCACTAGTATAACCGTCTGGGCCTGGACTTTTATTTTTGGGGAGGTTTTTAATAGTTTTTTCTATTTCTTCCCTGCTGATTGGTCTGTTTAGGCTTTCTGCTTCTTCATGACTCAATTTAGGAAGGTTGTATTGTTCTAGGAATTTATCCATTTCTTCTAGATTGTTGTAATTGGTGGCATATAGTTTTTCATAGTATTCCACAATAATTCTTTGTATATCTATGATGTCTGTGGTGATTTCTCCTCTTTCATTTTGGATTTTATTTATTTGAGTCCTGTGTCTTTTTTCCTTGGTGAGTCTTGCCAAGGGTTTGTCGACTTTGTTGATCTTTTCAAAGAACCAGCTCCTTGTTTTATTGATTTTTTCTATAGTTTTTCTGTTCTCTATTTTGTTTATTTCTGCTCTGATTTTTATTATCTCCTTTCTTCGGCTGGTTTTGGGTTGTCTTTGTTCTTCTTTTTCTAGCTCCTTAAGGTGTGAAGTTAAGTGGTTTACTTCGGCTCTCTCTTGTTTGTTCATATAGGCCTGAAGTGATATGAACTTTCCTCTTATTACTGCTTTTGCTGCATCCCAGAGATTCTGATATGTCGTATTTTCATTTTCATTTGTCTGTATATATCTTTTGATCTCTGCGCTTATTTCTTCTTTGACCCATTCATTTTTTAGAAGTATGTTGTTTAGTTTCCACAATTTTGTGGGTTTTTCCCCCTCTTTTTTACAGTTGAATTCTAGTTTCAAGGCTTTATGATCAGAAAATATGCTTGGTACAATTTCAATTTTTCTAAATTTGCTGATATTGTCTTTGTGGCCCAACATATGGTCAATTCTTGAGAATGTTCCATGTACACTAGAGAAAAATGTATACTCTGTCGCTTTGGGATGAAGTGTCCTGTAGATGTCTATCATATCCAGGTGTTCTAGTATTTTGTTTAAGGCCACTATATCTTTATTGATTCTCTGTTTGGATGACCGATCTAGAGCTGTTAGCGGTGTATTGAGGTCTCCAAGTATGATTATATTTTTGTCAGTTTTTGTTTTAAGGTCAATAAGTAGCTGTCTTATATATTTTGGTGCTCCTTGGTTTGGTGCATATATATTAAGGATTGTTATGTCTTCTTGATTCAGTGTCCCCTTAATCATTATGAAATGACCATTTTTGTCTCTGAGTACTTTTTCTGTCTTGTAGTCAGCATTATCAGATATGAGTATTGCTACACCTGCTTTTTTTTGGGTGTTGTTTGCTTGGAGTATTGTTTTCCAGCCTTTCACTTTGAATTTGTTTTTATCCTTGTTGCTTAGATGAGTTTCTTGTAGGCAGCATACAGTTGGATTTTCTTTTTTAATCCATTCTGCTACTCTGTGTCTTTTTATTGGTAAGTTTAATCCATTTACATTTAGTGTAATTATTGACACTTGTGGGTTCCTTATTGCCATTTTATAAATTGCTTTCTGTTAGTTTTGTATCTTGTTTGATTCTTCTCTTTTGTTTTTCTATCATTTGTTTTTGTTTGTTTGTATTCCATACTTCTTTCCTCTGTTGCTACCTTTTTTAAGTCAAGTGTTTTTGTGGTGGTTTTTTCAAGGGTGGTTACCATTAAGTAATGAAAAGGGTACCTACCATATTCATTGTAGTACCCTTTCTTATGAGTATTTCTGCACTTCATCGTCCTTTGCTACTGTTAATCTTCATCTTTTCTCCCCCTTTTTTTTCTTTTGTTGTCACAGTTTAAGTTTGGTTTTATTGTTTTCTTGGTGGAGCTGTTACTTGTGGTTTTGTTTTCTTTTGTTCTTTGAATCTGGTTGGAAAACCCCCTTTAGTATTTCCTGGAGTGGGGGCTTTCTGATGATAAATTCTCTCATCTTTTCTGTATTTGTGAATGTTTTTATATCTCCTTTGTACTTGAAGGATAGCTTTGATGGGTATAGTATTCTTGGCTGAAAGTTTCTCTCTTTCAGGACTTTGAATATTGGGGTCCACTCTCTTCTAGCTTGTAGAGTTTCTGCTGAGAAATCTGATGATAATCTAATAGGTCTTCCTTTATATGTTGTATTCTTCTTTTCCCTGGCTGCCTTGAGAATTTTTTCTTTGTCATTGGTTTGTTTCATCTTCATTATGATGTGCCTTGGAGTGGGTTTGTTGGGGCTAATAAAACTCGGTGTTCTGTTTGCTTCTTGAATTTGAGGCTTTAGTTCTTTCCACAGGCTTGGGAAGTTCTCATCTATTATTTGTTTGAGTATATTCTCCATTCCATTTTCTTTCTCTTCTCCCTCTGATATACCTATTATTCTTATGTTATTCTTTCTGATGGAGTCAGACAATTCCTGTAGGGCTTTCTCGTTTTTTATTATGTTTGAGTCTCTTTCTTCTTCTCTCTGTTGTGCCTCAAGTTGCTTGTCTTCTATTTCACTAATCCTATCTTCTATCTGGGCTGTTCTATTAGCTAAGCTTGTTATCTCGTTTTTCAGTTCGTGAATTGAGTTTTTCATTTCTGTTTGATTTGTTTTTATAGTTTCAATTTCCTTGGTAATATATTCTTTGTGATTGTTGAGTTGTTTTCTGATTTCCCTAAATTGCCTTTCTGTGTTTTCTTGTATATCTCTGAGTATTTTTAAGATTTCTATTTTAAATTCTCTGTCATTTGGCTCCAAGGCTTCCAATATGTTAAATCTTTTCTCCATAGATTTGTCCACATCTATTTGTGTTACCTCTCTATCTTTTGTATCCATAATATTCGATTTCCTCTTTCTTATTGGCATCTGAAGGTGGTCTTGTTGATAGTGTTAATTAGAATTAATAAAGAATAAAAAGGGAAAAAAAAAATAAATAAATAAAAGAAAAAAAAAAAAAAGGAAAACACTCCACACACACAAAAAAGTAATAATGTATTATTTCCCCCTTTTTTCTTTCTTCTCCTCCCCTCCTCTCACCTCTTTAGGTAAATATTGTGATGACCTGTGAATTATATTATGCTAAATGGAACAAAAAATGCCTATAATGGAGGGCCTGATTTGGGGTGAAGAGTTCAAGGGGCAAAAAAGGGAGTAGGGACCTACTAAATGCAAAAAAAAAGAAAAAAAAAAAGGAGAATATCTTAGACAAGCATAAAATGATTTGCTTGTAAGTGATGGTCGACTAAGAGATATAATGAGAGGGATAAGAGGAAAACAGAAAAAAGGAGAGAAAAAATAATAATATTTAAAGAAGAAAAAAAATAAAAATAATAAATAAAAATCTGTTGTATTAAGTGGAGCGAAGACTAAATACAATGGAGACTTTGGGTTGGGAGGAATGCTAGTGAGTTAAAAAGCAATGTAAAAAGTACCCAAAATGCCACAAAAACAAACAAATAAAGGAAAACCAAGAACAAAAGCAGAAAAGAAAAGAAAAAAGAAAAAGAAAAAAAAAAAAAACAAACAACAAAAAAACCCAAAAAAACTTGAGTCCCAAATTAAATAATTTGTTCGTGATTGAGGATTAAATGGGAGGAAAAGTAAAAGGAGAAAAGAAGAAACGAATAGAAAGGAAAAAATAAGAAAAAGAGAGAAATGAATGAAGAAAAAAAGGAAAGGGAAAAAAAAACAAAAAAACAAAACAAAAAGAAAACGAAAGGGGAGAGAGTGAGAGTCAAGGGTTTTGGAAACCTTAAGGGAGAGTAAGGATGAAGAAAAGAAATAAAATGTAACACTCATGGGTAGTGTAGTTCAAGAAAAGGGTAGCATAAGATGGGCAGAGAATAAAAGGACCAAGGTGGAGGAAATACAAATAATAATAAAGGCAATAAGAAAGAAGAAAGAAACAACAACAACAAAGAATTAGTGGTACAAGTTATAAAGTCTGTGGATTTTTCTTGATTTTGAGAGGTTAACTTCTTCCTTTTTCTTTTCTCTCCCTCTTCCTGGTCGGTGACTCTTTACCCCAGGTTCTGCCTCTGTGTCATGCTTAGGTAGGGATTTGCAGTTGATGGGATTCTATGGCAATGTCATATAATTGGCTTTAGTCTCGCTGGTAGTCAAGGCTTGTTGGCGTTTGCAGAGTCCAACAATGAGATAGTTTGCTTTCCTGGAGTCTCTCCCCTAGTCTCCCCTTCCTGAATTAGCAGCCTGGTGATCCAGCTATGAGGCTGCCACTGCTTCTGTCTGGGGAGTAAGAGGCTCAAAGAGCTTGGAAATCCCCACTCTATCCTCACTCACTGCAAGGCTCTGGGTAAGGCTCTGACAGTCAGAGCCTCCAGCGTAATTAGGTGGGGCTGGGAGTCAATTGTTGTCAAGGTGACTGTTCAGCGCCTACTATTCAGTTGGACCACTCAACCCAGGCTTTCCACACTTTGTAGCCTGTTTTGGCTGGAAAGAAGATGCACTATTCGCTGCTTTCTGTGTAGATCTTAATATCTGCCAAGTCCCTCTTGTTAGGTATATCCCTGAATATGGAGGCTCTGTCAATCAGAAGTTGCCCCCGCCCCTTTAGCGAAAGGCATTGAAAAATATTATGCCTCTTGTCTTGGATCGCTGAACTGGGAGAGATCTTATCAATTAGAACCCCGTGGGTGCGCAGATTTCGTGGGTTAAGCTAATTTCAGTGATTGGATCCGCAGCTGTGCTCCAGAGAGTATTTCAGGCTGCCTGCGCGCCCCTCCCCCAACGCTTGATTGTTAGCTTAAATGGCTGGGTGAGGTGCCCCGCCCACGGAGAGAATCTCCCGACTAGGAAAGACAGGTTTGGCGCCCCTCCCGGACTGCGGCATGGGGCGTGCGCTCGGCTTCTCAGTGCACGCCGGTGGTGGCCGGGACTCCCCGGAACCGCGGCACGGGGCGCGCGCGCGCGGCTTCTTAGTGCACTCCGGTGGCCAGGACCCTCCGGACTGCGGCGCTGGCAGCTGCACGTGTGGGTTGACTCACCACAGGCGTATTCCCTCCTCGGCAACAGTCCTTTCGCTTTCAGTGTGTGTGTGGAACTCCGAGATGCTCCGAGGATAAATTTTTCTGTTTCTAGTTGATAAATTTGTTGAGATTTTGGGGAGATCTGTCGGATGCACTGCTCACTGCACCATTTCCGTGACGTCACTCCGTCCCCAGTTCTTAAATGTGGCCTGGGTACAGCAACTTCCTTCCAAAGAGTACAGTAGGGAAAGGGGGTGGGGAATTAAAGGGCGATCTCACCGGGAGAACCTGGCAAACATCATTTCTACCAGGTGATCAAGATGAATGCCAACACAAGTCACGTGACAGTATGTATCCTTAATGTGCCATGATTAAAATGGCATTCAATGTCGTTTACCTTACCCAAACCCAGGCCTGATTTTAAGAGGAAAGCCCCAGATCAATTCCCATCAAGGGGCATCCCATGAGATGCCAGACCAGTCCTCTTTACAATGATCAGCATACTCACAAACAAGGGGAGGCTGAGAAAAGGTCATGGCCAGAGAAGCCTAGGCAGACGTGACCACTGCACGTCACGGGCGATCCTGGAGCAGAAGAACATGAGGTGAAAACTAAGGACATCTGAACAAACTATGGACTTTAGTTGATAATAAGGTATCAACACTGGCTCATTAATTATTGCAAAGGCACCATACCTCTCTCGGCCCTCTTTTCCCGGAAACTCTCACACATTCACTTCTCCCTCTGCCTTTCAGACAAGTAAGAGGGAGGTATGATTCAAAGAGAGGCCACCACTGAGGGTTTAGACAACTCTTTGGTCATCATTGTGTGTCTAACATAGCTCTGAGCTGCCTCGTAGAAAGGAGTTAAAAGATAAGCATCCTGGGCTGACTTCTGACACCGCTCCTCCACAAGTCTCTGTGTCAACATGGGTGAATCACTCAGCTTCACGGTACCTCAGTTTCTTTATCTTCAAAAGGGGATCTCTCTCATAGGGCCATTGTAAGAACCCAATGAGCCAGCATACGTAAAGCACAGAAGACAGAGCTGGCTTGCAGTAAGCACTTAATAGATGGTTGTTATTTGTTTTTCAGGACTATATTCCTCTTCTAGAGCACTTTGAGCACTTCAGAGGGTACAAAAATCTCTCTGACCCTGAGGTCTGGTTTAAAAACCTGCTGGAGACAGTGATAATCTAGCATCTACTGGGCGAGTTTCTGTCTTCTTAGCACACAGTCCTAGAAATCCAATTCAATAGAACCTTTAGAAAGAGCAATCTGTCAAAACATAAAATCTCTGAACCAGCAGTCTCTTTTAAATGTACAAAAGTTCTGGCATAAAGGCATCAGATCTATGCAGGGAATTATAATAGCAAGACACCGAGAGCAACATGCTGCCCATCAGCAGAGGAGCGGTGACCGGGCTGACACACCCACATCCTTGGACGAAATAGCTCTGAGTGTGCTGAGGTGGATGCACGCACCTTGACTATTAGTGGCAACGCTGGGCCTTTTCTTCACAGTTGGAGATAAAATATGTGTTGCCCATTGCAGGTATGGAAAAATGTCTGGTATGGTGAGCGCAAAAGAGTTGACAGTCACAGCAAAGACATGGGTTGGGGGAAGTGGAAGATGTTTCAGTTTTTTATTTGGTATTGTTTACATTTTTATTTTTATTTCTTAATTGAGTTTGTGGGGTAACGTTGGTTAATAAAACCATTCAGGTTTCAAGTATATAACTCAGCAAACATCATCTGCATCCTGCATCTGTGCCCACCCCCCAAAGTCGTCTCTTTCTGTTCCCATTTACTCCCTTTGCCCATTTTCACCTCCCCACCTCCCTTTCCCTCTGGCTAGTACCATACTGTTGTCTGTGTCTTATGTGTCTCAAATACATACATACATATATATATATATTTTTAATTCCTTCACCTTTTCTCACCCAGCACCCAACCTCCCCTTCCCTCTGACTCCTCAATCTATTCTTTGTATCTTTTGAGCCTGTTTCTATTTTGTTTGTTAAATTCTTCTGGTCATCAGATTTCACCCATAACTGAGATTATATGGTATTGTTTACAGTTTTAATAACAAGTAGACCACTGTGTGCATTTAACATTTATGGAGCATGTGTTATGTGCCAAGCACTTTTTTTCAAGGGTTGGATTCGGGTGGACTTATTTAAATTGCATAACTGAAAGTATTATTATCTTTATTTCACAGTTGAGGAAAACTAGGGCACTAGTGTCATTTGTCCCCTCATGTGAAACAGAATGGGGACTTGCCCCTCAGCAGTCTGACTCCTGGGGACAGGCTTTCAGTTGCTCTGTATGGCTTCCTTTCAGAACACAGATAACTGGATCCTGCCACCCACTTCCTGTCTTTGCTCATGGGCCATTGCTTCTCACATCAGTTATTTCTTTTGATCCCACTTGCTTCGGCTCCTGACATTCTTTGTGGCCACCATACAGACCATTTAAGACCACGAGATGGCAAAGACAAGAACTGGGAAGGAGTGGTAGACAAGGTTCGGAGCCAGGCGATAACTTGGGTAGCACCAAGTCTTGGGGCTTAAATACTAATACTAATTTGCATGAGTGGTGGGGAGGAAAGAACCTCTAAAAACTCCCTCCACTATTCCAGGCTGCCTCCTATAATTTACAGAGATGGGAACTGGTGAGGGTGACTGGCCTCAGGATGAACATAGACCCTTTCCACTTTGTTTTTGCAAATACCACACTAGTTTTTTCTTTTTTGTTTAAAAGACAAGCATTAAAGCATGCTTTGGGCTCCTTAGCACCCAAGGGCACAACACCAGGAGCCTGGGCCATAGCTAGGCCATCGCTCACACCCTCAGAGCCAGGGCGACTGCCGGGAGGGGCTGCTTGCTGAAGGCATTGTCTTATGTGTTGCTGGCTTCATTTGGCTTCCCAGCCCTCCACGTCAGAGAAAGAGGAAACCAATGTGGGTACGTGCACGTCAGAGGTGGATTTAACGGCAGGCTCACTGGGCTCACGCCCTGGGCCCCGACTTCTGAAGGGCTCTGCAAAACCCCAACTTTATACTTTTTTCTAATGACACCAAGTTTGGTTTTGTATGTGCAATTTTAACATTAATAGTACATAATATTTTTTATTTATTTAAAAATATGGTTAACATGTATTTTTATTTTCTCTGTCTTTCTTTTTTTTTTAAGGGGCCCAATATTTTCTTCTGTGCCTGGGGCCTCAACTGACCTTAATCCGCTTCTGGTGCATGTACTTGCCCAACTGTTATTTGCCATTCGCTAGTTACAACACCAGATTTACAGAAGATACTGTGGTACAAAGAAAGTAAGGCTCTGATGGGTCTTGGGCAGTAGCTGTCTGGACACCCTGCACAGGCTGGGTTCGATGAACACTCCTGGCAAATGGGAGGTGGCCACTCCAACCATACAAAGAACCATGTAGGACAGAGTGCCTGCTCTCCTGTGCTGTCTAGAAACACTTGGGAGAGCGGCTTCTGGGGTGTGCTCTCGTAGTCACTCTGGTTTAAAGATCGAGACTGACAGTTCCTTTTCAGGAAGGGTTCAGTATGTGAGTAACGGGGAGAAAGAAACCACACACAAATTTCCAGGGCGCTTTGTGAACAGATCCAGTCACTGCTACACAAATAGACATCAAGGGCCTGGCCAAGTTGGGCTGCATTTACCATGGTTACTTATTCAATAGATGTGTTCTACTGTCATTTCAATTTGAAAGTTTATTTTTTTCCCATTGATTTTTATACATTGAGAATAGCACAAATAACCAACAGTTTTTTTTTTTTGCACATTCATTTCCCCTAGAACAAAAAATGAACTTAAAAAAAAAATTGGAACCATGCTATTAGCTCTTTACAAAAGTGAATAAAAAGTTGCTCATTTTAAAGTCTAAAATAAAGTAGAAAGAAGCATTTTTTTTTGTCTACAGTATTTAGCAAACAAGAAAAAGTCCTTAGAAACACAAAAAATTGAAAAAAGTTATTACGGGTATTAACAATATTTTATAATGAAGCTTAAAATCTATTTACATACATAAATACAATTTAACTTTATTGATGCAACTCTT
Source organism: Saccopteryx leptura (assembly GCF_036850995.1). Taxonomy (NCBI): domain Eukaryota; kingdom Metazoa; phylum Chordata; class Mammalia; order Chiroptera; family Emballonuridae; genus Saccopteryx; species Saccopteryx leptura. The sequence goes on along the minus strand of NC_089504.1, from coordinate 223,772,278 downwards.
CTGTAAGGAAAAAAAAATGCCAAATGATCAGCCTCACCAATACTGATCTGGCTAAAGGGAGAGGAAAAACTCCATACAAACAAAAACCCAAAACAGTTGTCTACTGTAGGTAAACAAGGCATTTTGTTCAGATGTAAAGAATGTTTTTTGAGACTATTGTTAAACTGACATTTGATGTGTAAAAGACCCAAGCATGTCATTACCCCATCCCAGCCCCCACCTCAGCAAATAAAAACCACCAAAAACTGAAAATCACCAGGACAGAATGTCCCAAGGAAACAGGTATTTCAGGACAGAAATCTGCAATCCGAAATTGCAGGACATTTGAGTGAAACCATTCATTTCCTTTCTAATCAGAGCATTTCTGTTTATCTGCACAGAAACCCTAGGCAGCAGAAAGGCTATTAACTCACTGATTGAAATTTGCCCAGGAAGCCTTCTGTTGCTGCACTTGGACAGCAAGCAGGTCCCAAACGGTTGGCAAAGTCTTTGTTCTGCTGTGAGAAACCTACAAGCAGGAAAACGCTGACTCGCCATGTTCCTTTATGGAAAGGGAGGACAGCAGCTCCTGCCCTGGACATTTGGTGTTTGGGTGGATGGGCGCTATCTCTTTACACAAAGGGAGGAGGGAAGGGAAAAGAGAAAGAGGGAGATATTAAAGGGGGCTGAAAGGGAGAGAAATGTAAGTATTATTAGATAGCGAGAAAAAGAAAAGACTGAAATAAAATATGTGTCCATGTTTCAATTATTATAAATAAGGGCATGAATAAGCAGAAGAGATGGCTTATTTCATTTTTCTTTTCCTGGACCAATGCTCCCAGATATATCCGGTTATTACATTATTGGCTTAAGGGTCTCTCTGATAAAAGGGCCTTAATTTACCTGAAGGCAATGAATGCAATTCCTCAGGGGGAAAAAACACATTAAGTGTGAGACCTATCTCCAAAACAACTAAACTCTGATTTTTTTCTGGAACAATTAAATACCATGTATGCTGGGAAAGGTCTATGAAACACTGAATGGCCAAACCAATGGGCCTACAGCAAAGGCCCAAGCCCTCCTCATACATGGTTTTGACAGTGAAGACTCTTTGCTTCCCTTGTAGGGCGTTAAGCTGATTTTGAGTGGGAATATCTTCAGGTACCAGAATTGAACCAAAAAAAATAAATAAATTTTTTCCTTCATCCCTACCCCCGCCACCCCTCATCCAACATTTTATCAGGTCAGATATGGCAACATGTTCTGAGAAGAACATTGAAATTCAATTTGGGGTGAATGGGCAAAGGGTTCTTTACAGAAATGAAAGTTTTAAATTTATTGACATTTAAAGATAATTTTGCTACAAAAAATGTAATATAGAATAAAACATGAAATTGAATTGTGGAGGGCAAATCGTGTCTGAAATGAAAATGGATTTTTTTCTGACTTTCTTCAAGATCTGCCTCAGCTCTTTTCTAGATAAGAATGACCTGACAACACAAACTGCTTTACCCTTTACTCTCACCAAAGTGCTACTGCATCTGTGTAAAAACAATAATCAATATATGCAGGGGTAGGCAAAAGCAGGGTTACAGCTGTTTGTATGGAAAATAATACAATAATAAATAATACAAGAATAAACTCTGTGTTTCACGTACTTATAACTGTAAACCTACTTTTGCCCACGCCTGGATATATAGGAAACTCAAAAGCAAATTGTTTTAAATAAGTTCAGCTGTTTTGCTGCCTGCAGCCAAAGATCTAATTTGAATCCTTAAATTTATTAAAGTAAAAATCAAACACTGTTTTAAAGTCCTGCTTTCAAATACTCTTCAGAGTTGACTTGAAATCATTTCAACTAATCGAAGAGGTACATTAAATAACAACCAGATCATTTTGAGCACACACATGTCAAAATCAACAGTTAGTATTGACGAGCTGTACAACTGCATTCTGACCAAATCCTCCAATAAAAATAGTGCCATGAAATTTACAGTGACAGTGGATCTGTTTGAATTGTAGCCATGGGCAGCACTGGTGACAGGGATCTTTCTTGCCATGCCAATGTGCAGGTACAAGTGCACACCCCCCACAGGGTAGGGTCTCAACCTGTGACAGCAACACAAAGGTGGGTGGTTAAGAAGCAGCATGGGAAGGGGTCCTGGACAGGTGGGAGGAGGGTGTCCCACATGACTCCAGACACAGAGACAAACTGACTTGCTCAGGCCTGGTGTTGGGCTTACCCTATGAAAATTCAGCGGAAGACCTTCAGCTGTCAAAGGCACCCAGTCTAGTCCCTTCCGCTCCCAGCCTTGAAAACAGCCACATTTTGTTGTCTGTGTAAACAAACAGGTACTGCATCAAAGAGTATTTTTCTTGGAGCTAAAAAACCAACTCTGGATTCAGACGATCTCCTTCCTAACCCAGAACCCAGCCTTGAAGGAACTCCTAGATTTGTTCTTTTGGTTCCCACGTAGATTCGGCTCCTCTGCACATAGCTGACTTTGGATTGTTCTGACAAAGCATGTCTGAAATGATCAAGAAACCAGGGAGGGAGCAGAGCCGGAGGCGGAAAGTAAATCCTTTCCGGAGGTGCAATCTCTAGCATCTACTGACCCCTCTGGAACCAGATCTGACCTTCTCCGTTTGAAGGGAGTGGGAGTCAGATATGAGACCCTTTGCTGAGCTTGGCAGAAAATTGTACTTCAGATCTTTGGACTGACCATCAGTATCTAAAAAGCCTTTTAAAAACATTGTTGCATTAGCTACCAACTCGTTTGATTAACATTAAAGGAAGTTTAATGTAAACAATATTTAGATAACCAAGTGATCACATTACACATCCTTTCTTTTCCCCAGCCTTCTTCAATGTGATACATTTAACTTTGGCTACTATCAAAAACAATAAATGTAGTACTTGATATTTTTCTTCTTAATATAAGTACATTTAAATAATAAAAAAGTATCAACACATAAGTAAGAGTCTAAACATCAAGATATATAAATATCTAGGGATTCCTTGTGGGAATACAGTAGTTAAAAATGACCCAAAGCTGTAGCTGTTTCTTAAAAAAAAAAAAAAAAAAAAAAAAAAAAAAAAAAGAAAACCCAAAGAACAACTACACAAAGTCCAAGAGGAAAGTTAAATAAAAATTACAGGAAAAAGAATCATATTTCTTTCAATTGTCATAGCAAGAAAGAAGCAAGCTCAAATTTATATATATATATATATATATATATATATATATATATATATATATATATATATGTATAAAAATAAAAACCACCCCAAATGCAAACACGCATTTTGCAATTCATAAGGTGCTGGAAAAGAACATTAAAAATATGAATTCAATGCCAAACAGGAGGAGTTGCATCTTTCTACCCCCACCCCCAAACAAAAATTCCACTCTTTGGAATAAACAACTTGGTTAAAAAATGAAGTCAGGGTATAAAATCTTTCTTTTATTCACAGCATTGCTAAATCAGAAGCATTCACAGTTTCCCTCTGGCATCTTCCTGTGTGCCTCCCGGCGCGTCCACGTGCTGGAGTGGAGTCGAGAGGGCTGACGTGGAGGCGGCGGCCTGGGGCCGGCCGGGCGCGGTCCCAGAGGGTGCGCAGCAGCCGGAGGACTGGCGGACAGGCGGGCTCAGTAGGGCCGCCACACGGCCTCTTCCAGGCGCGCGGCGGGCGCCATGTTGGTGGGGGAGTTGCTGTGGCTGCCCTCGGCCTCCACCACGTCGCTCTGGTTGGGGAGGCTGGGGTTGAGCAGTGCAGAGCCGGTGGACGCGTTGGTGCAGGGCGGCAGGATGCGTGGTGGAGAGCGCTCGCCTCCTACCATGGAGAACTGGTAGGAGCCGGCGGAGGCGCCGTAGTACAGGTGGTAGGAGGGCGAGCTGGTCTGGAAGGGGCCGCCCTGCGCCTGCGACGAGCCGGGGTAGGGCGGCGGCAGGTACGTGTGGTAGCGCGTGGCCGAGCTCATGGCTGACATGCCAATGCCGATGCCCGAGGTGACGGGCGTAGGAGAGTAGGTGAAGGCGCCAGGGTAGTGCATACGAGGGTCTGAGATGGAGGGCAGCGCCGGGAACTGGCGCGGGTCGCCGAAGGCCGTCAGGTCCGGAGCCGCTGCAGGGCGGGAGAACATCATGAGAAGGGAATGCTGGGAGACCTCCATGCTGCTCTGCCACCTGCCCCTGGATGATTACCCAGAAGGCTACTGGACAGAACCACAGATTACCCAGAATGCTACTGCACAAGGCCGCGGATTACCCAGAATGCTACTACACAGGAACTCGCATTACCCAGAATGCTGCTGCTCAGGGTGCTGGGAAATAATTCAGAATGCACATGCCCAGGAAAGTGGAAGATAAGCTAGAAGTCTGCTGCCTAGGACACTGGAAGATAACCCAGAATGCTGATGCCCAGGGAGACAGTATGGTAATATATAGTAATAAAAGATAATATATGCTATCAAGTAATAGAATATGGTGCTAATAAAGCATAATACCATAGATATAAGTATGATCTGTATAGTACAGATGTCGTACAGAATGTGTGTAATACAGATATAGTATTGATATAATCCTGGGGTTGGGAAAACAGAGTCCATGGGTCAGAACCAGCTGTGTCAATTTTTGTGTGGCCCACAGGCTAAGAATGAGTATTACTTTTTTAAGTGGCTATAAAAAATATATTTCCTCACATGAAAATTATATGAGATTTGAATTTCAGGGTCCATACATAAACTTTTATTGACATCAGCCTTACTCATTCTCTTCTCTGGCTGCTTTTGAATTACCTCTGCTTAGTTCAGTGGTCACGACAGGTACCTTAGGGCCTGGAAAGCCTAAATCATTTAGTTTCTGGCTCTTTGGAAAAAGATGATGGCCAACCCTCTAAATAATCAATATATTAATGTATTGATATTAATATAAGTTTAGTCTCTGGTATTAATATAATTTAACAATATATAATTTATAACACTATAGAATAATTGCAAAGGGTAATGGATGCATTAGTAAATTCATATTAGTAGATCATATCATGATGCATAAAATGATATTGTATTATAACAATACTAATATAGAATAACATTATAATACATTGCACATAATATTTAGGTTGAATCATAAGAAATTACCATTTCATTAGGCCTCAAACAGTTCAAAATTGGCCATTTCCTGTGAGTCAACCTATACATACCACTGTAGTGATGAGTGAATGTGAGTGAATACCAATACCACTGTTTTTCCTCACATCTAGCAGACTGGTTCCAAACTAGTCAGCCTCCATTTCACTTGTCATTCTGTATTATGTGCTTCACTGGCTTGTTAACATGAGTGGCTACAGGACCTTGATTTATCTATTCCGTTTTGTACATGTTGAAATTTTACCAGGAATGGCAAAGCTTTGTCCATAAAATTCATCTTTTAGAATTAGGCATTTACAGTCTCACAGGCTGGCTCTGACTATACTTCGTGGCATCCCTGTGCATTTTTCCTAACCACAAGCTACCCTTGGGAACTACTAGGGGTTTTGGGTGTCAGGGAAGGCTTCCTGTGTCCTGTAGACTAGAGTGTCTCAGAAGTGGCACTGTTGACCAGTCCTTGCCCAGACAGTTATTTGTTGGGGTGTGGAGGGCTGTTCTGTGCCTGCAGGATGTTTGGCAGCATCCTTGGCCTTTGCCCACAGGGTGCCAGTAGTGTCCCCACTCCTGGAATTGCGACACCCAACAATGTCACAGATACTACCAAATGTCTTGGGGCGAGGGGCGAAGAGGAAACCCTCTCCCTGATCCCATGCCGCTTTGAGAACACACACTGTAGATTTAGGGTGTTGTCCTGGGGTAGTTTCTCTTTCTCAGTATTTATTCATGAAATGACCAGGTCAGGCCTAGAGTCTTTCATTAGCAAACTCAGAGACGGCAACAAAACAGAGCAGAGGCAAGAATGAAATGTTTTAAAATTTGTTAAGTTCTCAAATCAACATACAAAATAACTCTGTGCTCAGGATGGCATGTGACCTCTTGTGTTCAGGCAGATAGAGAAACTTGAAGGAGCCAAAAGCTTGCCCTGAAAGGAAAGCTCCCAGGGTGGATTAATCTGGTTTTGGAAGGCATCGGCCCTTAATCAACTTCCTCATATTTCAAGCCTATTATTCCAGCAGGGAGAGCTAGTGTGTTTCTCTCCCACCCTTTCTCTCCTTCTTTCCCTTTTCTCCCCACTCCCTCCTCCCACTCTCTAGTGGTTTTTTATTGCTCTAACACATTTTTAAAAAATGACCTCCTCTGTAAATTTGGGGTGAATGTGATGAGGTGATATACTCCTCATCAGAGAGGTAATTAAAGTTTATAGAAACCATCGAAGTCTGCAGCAAATCTCTGCACTAATGAGGAAACCAGGAGTCTGACTTTCAAACAAACACTCCTGTTAATCTTTTCTAAGCGAGTCAGACATGTGGGCAGGGAAAAAGTTGTAAACTGACAGTGCTTCCAGGGCTGCCCTTCCATGGCCACTCTCTGGTTTGTCCTGAAGCCAGGCCGCACCTCATTCCTCAGGGTTTGTCCCTGCCCGTTCGCCAGGGCCATCTGTGAGCAAGCTGTGTGTCACTTGTTTTTGCTCACATGGAGAGCTGTGACATGTTTGAGAGTTAACAGGAAGCTTTACTCCATTTTTCCAGTAAGATTTATATAGTCTAGGGAGAAGCCGAGGTAGGAGGAAAAGCATTAGGCAAATACAATCAATTTGTTTTCATCTGATGCAATCCTTGGGACACAAATAAATGACTCCGCCCATTACTCCTCTTGCTTCATTTGCCCTGAGACAAAAAGGTGAATCTGCTGGAAAATGAATGAAAGGTCACCCTGTTTCACGGCAGTGTCTGGACATGTCCTGTCAGTCTGTTCCAGCTACTGCGTGGTAACCTGGTGATGGTACCAAGTTACTGGAATCCCAAGTGAGTCCATAGTTTGTCACAGACATAAATGGAATGATGCTGTGGTTTCAGCTGTCAGGGGAAAAGAGTTGTTTCACTTGTGGGCAGACTATCTGAAAGATCTTAAATATTGCCTGCGATTCTCCTTCTGTCTCTATAACAACAATCTCTTGCTACAAAAGGCCATTCATTTCGTCAAATTATCCTTTTTACACACATTTTGATAAGATAACTTTGGCCATTTAGATATGCTCAGATTCAAATGATTTATTCAAATATTTGTTTTCATTTTTACATCCAGTCTGATACCCCCACCAAGCCTTGTCAGTCACACCTGGGGCAGCTCATTTGTCCTTCTGGCTGGCCCAGTGCCCCCTTATTCAACTCCAGTGTGGAGGCAGGAGGCAGACTCCTGATAGGCACAGGGAGCTTTTAAAGGGTAGGAAATCTGGGGATTAAGGGGTTCAGGTATTTTAGTTGGAAATGTTTCCCCACTGATGGGGCTAAATATTTGCCGTGACAGCTCAAGTCTCCATTCTGCTGTGTGACATGGATGAAAGCAGCCCCACTCTGGGCCCCTCCCACTGCCCCCAAAGGATTAAACAGCCTGAGCAGATAATGGCCGCCTTAAAAGGATCTTTTGCATGACTCAGAATAATGCATGCTGTCTGTCGCTCAGGTTGGCAGCTAAACATTAATTTCTTAAAAAAAAAAAGAAAAAAGAAAAAAAAAAAGCAAAGAAAACCTCCAGATGACAACTCTTTTCAGACAAGGTGTGGAGTCTGTCTGCAAAGTCAAGAGAGAGACAGACAGAGCAAGTCCCCCTCGCAGAAGGAAGCCCAGGTGGGGCTGGGGTCTAGAAGACTGGCCGAGCACAGAACTGGCGGGTGGGGTTCAAGGGAGAAGCAGGCTCAGAGCAGTGCTGGGTTCTCCAAGCTGGGGCCAGGCAAGCACTTGAATGTATCCCAACCCCCTCCTGCCCAGAGCAATGACCGTGTTTTCAGGCCTGTGCCCCAGGCTCAGCCTCAGGGGGAGATCTGCTCAGGTGAACAACATCTACCATACTGTTGTTTGCAGTTCTCTCTGATCCTCGCTCCACGACAGGGGAGGATCATTTTGGAGTGTAGAAATGGGACCTGATTTGTATTTACTTCACACCTCATGCCATCAAACATGCCTCACGTCCTTTCTTCCTCCTTGGGTAACTGAACTCCAGGTTCTTCAGAAAGGCAACTGTGATGCGGGACTTGGGAGTGAGTGCTCATGGTGCTCATTTTTTTAAAAAAGAAAGTCACCCTTATATTTGAACACTGATCATTTGGAGCAGTTGGCCCCAAGGGTTCTTGGACTATAAGGTTCTGATCTCGGGTTCTGACCAAGTTATAAGTTTTATGCAATGAATTCAAGGGACAGAACCACAGCCGGGACATTCCCAAGGAAAACAGTAATTGTTTCAGATGCAGACCACAGCCAGCCGGTGGGCACAGCAGTGCCACTAATCAATAAAATGTAACAATTGCCTTTGGAATCAAACTGTTCCCAAGGGAACAGAACTTCTGAAACAACAGGCTGTACAGATGTCATAATTCCTGTGCCCCTTCCTCAGCTCAGTAGTGCAGCCAAAAACCATGGGAACACTGGGCAAGGCTGTCCTATTTCACTGTGGTGCCCAAGAACGCCTGAAGGCGGCAGCTCTCAACTGAGGGCAGCTTTGGCCCTCAGGACATTGGGCAAGGTCTGGAGACATTTTTTGTTCGTCAAGGTGGAGAGGCGTGTGGTACTGGAATCCAGAGGCCTGAGATGCTGCTAACTATCACACACTGCACAGGACAGCCTCCCCCCCCACCCCACCCCCCCAACAAAGAGTTCTCTGGCTCCAAACAGCAGGGCTGATATTGTGGGGAAGCTGAGAAGAAGCAAAAGCATTCAGTGAAATCTCAGTTAATCACGATTGTCTGGACAGCACAACATCCTACAACGTTTAAAGTGCCAGACATGATGCCTCTGCCCCTTTGCCTGCCCCCTAATCTGCTATAATCTGATCCCAAGGATAAAAAAAGCAAAACAGTGTCCCTCCGTCCCCCAGCCCAAAACACACATGAAGTGTGTCTGCAGGCTGCAGAATGCTGGAGTTCTCGGAGCTGTTTTTACAGTTTGGTCCAGCTCCGATTTCAAAGCTTCAAATGGAGATTTTCTTCTTTTTTCTGTCAACAAAGGAATTTTTCTCTGTAACTCCAATTTCCCTGCCCACAAGCAAAGGTAAGTGCCAAGCCCAGAGGTCTCATAGGTTAAATGACTAATCGTTAATGAGCTCATATTAACAACAATTATGCTAACCACGACACCTGAGCTTCCACTGTTCCTCTAACCTGGTAGGAGTAGCTCTTACTGGGAAATGTCTCATTTGGGGTATATTTGCTTCCTGTTCCACAAGTACCCCACAGTGCTATTCACATGACCTGGGAAGACACGTCCACACCTGATGGACCAATCCTATCTGAGTTCTAGAAGCTGACTTCTTTGGCCTCCTATGTTATTATTAACCTTTCAGCTGCCACCTTTGCTTGCAAAACATGAGAAATCCCAAAAAGTCCACCTCTCTAAGCCACTTCTGCCTCTCTGTCCATGACCTCGGCCTCTCGGTGTCCAGGGAAATCAGTGCGTGGGGTGGGACTTAGAGCTAGACAACATTGTCTTTAAATCAGATCTTATCCAATTAAAAACGACTGCCAGCCCCTTTAGGCATCTCCTCTGGTCTCTCGAACCTTCTGCTCTAGCTCAAGGTCAGAATGTGTTCCCAAGTGGCTTACTTGAGAGTCGACTGGAAATCTCTGCAGAGAGGGTTGTCATGCCACTGGCCCGTCCAGGTGAGATGGGCGTCGCTGGGTGTACAGAAGGAGAGGCGATGGATCCCAGATACTGGTAGGACTGATCGTAGGACCATGGTGGGGATGGCTGGATCTGCCTTGTATCTGCAGAGAATCAGGGAGGTCTGTTATATGTAGAGTTGAGGGGATATTTTTTTTTTTTAAAAGTATTTTAATAAGAAACTAATCACTTTTGTTTCAGTATGTCACGTGTGCGGCCTGTTCACCAGCGTCTAATCAGCCTACTTAAGTTAAAGTATGTGCTTTTGTTTGATCATTTCTCCCCCTAAAGATACTGAAATATAGTTTATGTTCAGTCCTTGAAGATTTTCCTTTGGCAACTGCTTCTCCCAAAGGTTTTATTTAAATCCTGCGAATAATGACGAGAGGCATTGCGTGTGCTTTCGAATGAAGGTAGAAATGTTAATGTCAAAACTGTTGAACTACAGCACGTGTTGATGGCCCAGACAATTGCAGCTTTATCAATAATGACAATCACTGATCACCATCAGAAACAGTTGACAAAACCCAGATGGTCACCTGTCTCTCTGTGCTCAGTAAGCAAAGTAGAATGTAGAGGTTATTTTTTTGACCTTTGGTAAAAATATTCCGCAACATTTTAAATGTTTTATATGTAGGTGACTTCTCTGCCCAGGATGATAGAAAAGCCCTGGCTGGGAAGCTGGCACTGCGGCCTGATGACAGGGTCACAGGCCAAGCAGTGCAGGGCCGGCTCTGTCACCCCAGAGCAACAAGGCATCCTGCGTCCTTTCCAGGGCAGAGCGTCAAGCAAGTATTTTATAGATTGCCATTAAATGAGGCCCGGATAGAGGAGAGACAAATGTCGGACTTCAGAAGGGTTGGGGGGAAAGGATTTTGTAAATTGACTCCAGCATTCATAGGAGTCAGTTTTCAAAAGCATCACGCTGTTTGCGATTGAAAAGGAGGAGGAAAAAAAAAAACCCTTTATTTTTAGGCAGAATATGTAAGAAAAGTTAGACTGAACACTGTCCCACCACAAGAACACTTGACATTTCTTTAGGGTTAAATATTAATTTTCTCTTTGTGTCCCACCTTCTTCATGGATACAGATAACAGCACACTATACTAACTCCTCCCCGGGTCCTCACAGCCAGGGCTTCCTAATGCTGGGAATAAACCTAGAAAGAACACGTTCTTTGGAAAATACCAGGGGTAAGTTTTGTAGGTGCCATGACATATAACTTTTATTCTTGTTGGTGATAAAATATTCCGATGTGCCCCACCGGGGCTTGCCGGTTTCCAAAAGCAGTTTGCCCCTTTTCTACTTACCTCTTTGAAGCTGTCCTTGTGGACAGTGGGATTGGAGACCCATGTCGTCTTTCTCATCTTTTCCTGACAACCCCCTCGCCCTTTCCCTCATACGGAGCAATTTCTTCCTTAAACCTGGGCAGATATTTTAACCTAGAATCTTTGAAATCTAATTTTACTGTTAAAGTTTTCATTTGATTCTGAATTTTAGAGAATTTGAGGAGCTGACGAGGAATAAGAGAGCTGGTTCATTCTGAAGTCTGAAAATTAACCGTCTGACTACATTAAGGGTTCCTCTGCATCTCACAGCTAACAGGGCTCCCAGCAGTCAAAAGCAGGTAGTTACTGCCAGTTCTTCTAGAGTCCCACACTACTACATGGAGTTTGTTCCAAGTGGGAAAAAAAAAAAGAATACTCAGATATTTTCTGTAAGAGGTGCCTGTGTCCTAGCCGCATACATCTGCTAAGTGGATCTATAGTGCTCAGATAGTTTAATCATTTAAAAAGCAAACAAAAGAAGTTTTATAATTATCATAAAGCCCTCCAGGCTGTGAATTGCGGTACGGTAACTCATGCCTTGTGTAGACAGCCCAGCACCCCTAACCCCATGTCTAAGCCACGGTAAGCATAGAGTATTACACTGTGATTCATGCTCTGTCATGTTTTACTGTAGTGAAAAGTCCTGCTGTGCTTTTCTGAACTCATAATTAAGCCATGCCAACGTTGCATAATGTTTCTCAGCCTTTTAAAAATATGCTTTAGTAAAATGATCTTTATGATTAAAGTCTAAGTTCTACAATTTTTTTTTAACACAGGGTTTTAGGTTCAACATCTTCTCACTTCACACCACAACTCAGCTTTCCAGGGTTAGAGGGGAGATTGCACTAAACACCCAAAGGACCCCCCAGCCCCCGTGATCAGTTTTCATTTATGTGACCGTGGCGAATGGCAGAGGTGGGCCGGAAGGCGGTGATGATGAGCTTCTTGTGTCGTGTGTTTGGGTGTTTTCTTTTTCTATGTGTATTATTAATTAAAAAAAAATTAAAACAAATACTGAGGGCCAGTAACGTGGTGGATGCCGAGGTTAGAATTCAGTTACCATTCTTGCTTTGACGGGGCCCACGCGGATGTATGAAGGAAAGTGTGGAAATGGCAGTGCAGCTAGCTGCCCCAGTCACTGAACTGAGAGTTGAGAGAAGTGTCTGGGTGGTGGCTGACCCTGGATTACTTGCTTAGGGCTTTCTTATTCTCAGCAGAGAAAGGAGATGATCTTTAAGCATCTTCCAATGGTGCCAGAGCAGGACTCTTAACTGACACAGGGCCTAGGCAGTATTTCCCTGCTTAACTTGTATGTGACGCAGAGTTAGGGAAGAAGCAGGGAGGTGTGGATGAGGAATGGCGCTGTAGTAATAACTGTGTTCTGGGAGGAGGAAGAAGGCAGGGAGAAGCGGGGGCTGATGTCAGTCATTCTCCAGAGAGCAGGGCTGCTAGTTGACAGAGGGATTGCTCCTGGTAAGACCGCCCATCAGAAAGAACAGAAGTTTATTGAAAATTTACTGTGTGCTGGGCATGCTCTTAGTTAGCTGATGAACAAGACCTGTAGGGTTCTTGTCCTATTGGTGCTTATACTGTGGTAGCAGGGACAATCCCAGGACTGTAGGAAGCTTGGAATAGCTTCTTCCTATTGCATTTAATCCTTAGTGCTGAGAGTTGTTTCATTCATTCATTCACTCATTCATTCATTTTTTCATTCATTAATGGAGTCATGAAGTTACTCATTTCCTCATTCACTCATGTTGTCAACAATTTACTAGGGCTACTGTTTTGGGGACTCAGTAGCAAGTGGGGGATCAGCCTTGCCTTCAGGAATACTCACTAGTGGGGGACCTATGGGCGGCATCAGGCAAACTGCTGGATTATCTGTGGAATCTAGACTTGCACACAGCTGTCTCCACATTAGAGATAAGAACCCAGTGCTGAGAGGAGCACCCTGAGAGGAGCACAAGAGGGAAAGCACTAATTTAAGTCAGAGCAAGATTTCAGTCTGAACCCTGACTTCACCATAAACTAGTGATGCGACCTTGGGAAGTCACTTGTCTTTTCTGATACACAGTTTCCTACCTCAGAGGGTGATGGAGACAGAAGTGAGATAAGCTGTATAAAGCAAGTGCCATAGTTTTGGGTCATAGTGAATGCATAGTGAGTAGTTTTTATGATTGTGTTACTAGAAAGGAAAAGTAATCCACACCAAGGGGCCTGACTGAAGTTTACTGGTCAGGCCACACAGCCTCGCTCTGGGCGAGGCTCCGGTGATGTGGCTGTTCACTGACAGACCCAGAAATGAAATGGTAGAGAGCCAAGGGAAGTGGGGATTTGAGGATGGAGAAGGTGGGGATTTGACCTCAACCAGTCCGCATTTCCATGAAAGAAACTACTGGATTAGAAAAATCTAAATTTGAGCCTTTCCGCATCCTGTCTTTTTCTCCAGGGCTCATAAAGTGTTGCTGCAGCCATGTTTCTGAGGCCATTTTGTGATGGTTTATTTTCAGCTTTTTTGATGATCAAATAATGGGTGAAAAAAAGCCCCTCTAACCATGGTAAGCCCTAGTCCCTTCCCTTTGAAATGAGGTCAGAAAAGGAGGGGTTATGGATTGGGTGGGGCTGAGGCTAGTGGTGAGCTCAGCGGTGTCCATGTCATGTAGCATTCAGGAAGGAAAGAAGAAAGAGTGCTTTAACTTGTGATGCAACAATATCAAAATGTCTCCAGAGCTAAAAAAAATGACCCTATCCCATTTCATGTCACATGTTCTGCTGTTTCCGATTTCAGCTCTGAAACGTAAGGAGTTTGGGAGTCATCGCTTCCATCTTCGTGATAAGGAAGAAGCTAAATAAGCTGAGAACCCACGACTTTTCTTGAGTCTGTGAGAGAACTGAGGTCGCAGAGCAAACTGCCAGCTGAGATCTCGAGAGGCAGTTGCAAATGGACAGCCACACTGAGGTCTGCTTCCTGGGAAGGAGTCATGGGGAGCATGGCCTGGGAGGGACACTTACATGGTACTTTTGACGAACTGTTGGAGGCTGAGTGTATTCTAGTATGAGAGAAACGCCTGGGGTTATAGTTGGAGGATGTGTTGGAGATGCTTCTCTGGGTTTTTCATTCATGAACTCCTCCAGGTTCTCACAGGTCCAGTATAAAAACTGGGTTATAGCTAATAGAGCTACAAGACTATTTAAGGACAAGTTCTTAGGGAATCCAAAAGACTGCGATGGAGACGGAAACAGGGACTTTAGCAGAGCTTGAAGCTTATGGCACCTGCAGCTACAGCAAACATCAAACAGCTTGACTCCTAGCTGGGTGAACTTGCACTCTCACACCAAAAGCCTGTTTACCTGATACATCATGTCCAACTTCCAAATCAGGGATAATGAGGCATGCCAAAGGGCCAGAAAAGACAGTAGGAAGGGACAAAACAAGCATCAGACCCAGACTCAGATGTGACCTCGAGTTTGGAATTACCAGACAGGGAATTTCACTGTGATTAATATGTAAAGGACTCTAACGGGAAAAGAAGACAGCATGCAAGAAAATGTGGATAGTGTAAGTAGAGAGATGAAAACTAAGACTGAAGAGAACATCCTAGAAATGAAAGATACTGTGACAGCGATGAGAAGTGCTTTGGGTGGGGCCATCCACCCAAAAGCTGAGGGGAAAGAAAATGAGCTTGAAAATATGTCAGCAGAAACTTACCAACAGAAAGGTAAAGAGAAAAAAAGGAGACAAAAAGATCTATAACCTTTGGGACAGTGTGTGTGTGTGTGTGTGTGTGTGTGTGTGTGTGTGTGTGTGTGTGTGTGAGAGAGAGAGAGAGAGAGAGAGGGAGAGAGAGAGAGAGAGAGAGAGAGAGAGACAGAAAAAGGGACAGATAGGGACAGACAGGAAGGAGAGAGATGAGAAGCATCAATTCTTCATTGCGGCACCTTAGTTGTTCAACTTGGGACAATTTCAAAAGGTGTAAAATGCGCATAGTGGAAATACCAGGAGGAAAAGGAAGAGAAAACAGCATGGAAGAAACTGTCATTGGCCAAGAATTCTATAAAACTAACGACAGACACCAAACCACAGATTTAGGAAGCTCACAGAATATCAAGCAAGCCAAATACCAAATAATCTACATTTAGGCCTATTGGATTGAAACTGCGAAAAATCAAAAGACAGAGAAAAGCTCGAAAGGAGCCAGCAGTGAGCAGGAAGGGGGCACGTTAAATAGAGAGTAATGTTAAGAATCACTGTAGACTTCTCTTCAGAAACCATGCAGGCAAAAAGAGAAGATGGTAAATATTTAAAATGTTGAAAGGAAAAAAGCCACCAACTTAAGCCACCAACCTAGAATTCTATATTCAGCAAAATGAACCCCCAAAGGCACAGGAGAAATACATCCTCCAACAAACAAAAACAGAGATAATTTATCCAGCAGACACACCCTGCAGGAAACAGAAGAATTTCTTCAGGGAAAGAAAAATAATGTGGGTCAGAAAGTCAGACCCACATAAAGAGCGAGCGAACCTCAGAGAGAATAAGTGAAGGTAAAATAAAGTCTTATTTTTCCCATCCTTAACTGATTTCAAAAGATCACTTTCTGTTTAAAATGATAACAGTAGTAATGTATGGGGAAATAATGACATATGGAAAGTGAGATGAATGACCGGTAATGACAGAAATGGGAAGAAGTGATACAGTGTTACATAGTGGTGACTGAAGAGTCGCTATACATGTATCATGCAACTCCAGGGGCAACTAAAACATTTAGAAAGTATAATTGTCACTCTAAGAGAATAGACAAAATGAAATCACATAAATGCTGTTAAAACCAGAGAATGCAGGAAAAAAGGGGAAAAAACAAGTGCAAGAAACATAAAACAGTTAACAAACATGGTAGATGTTATTATAATTACATAAGTAATCACCTTGGATATGAATGGTCTAAATCCACCAGTTAAAGGACAGAGATTGTGAGAGTGAATTAAAAACAAGACTCAACTTTAGTGTTGTCTATGAGGAACCCAGGTTAAAGGCTCAGGCTAAGAGGAAAGGGATGGGGAAAGACAGACTGTGCTAACACCAAAAGGAAGCCAGTGTAGCTCTACTGATTTTATAAAAACTGACTTCAGAAGAACGGACAACTTCAGGGACACCAAGGGGAAACACATGATGATAAAGGAATCAATTCTTTAAGAAGATGTAAGGATCTTTACAAATATGCACCTAACAGCAGAGTGTCAAAAAACATGAGCTAAAAACTTTTAGGACTACAAGGAAAATGAGAAAAATACACACACTGTGACAGATGAAGACTTCTGCACCCCTCTGTCAGTCACTGACTGCAAGCAGGCAGAACGTTTGGACAAAGTTCACCTAGCCAATCCTACAAACCAATCTGATCTAACTAACATGATAGGAACATCCCACCCAACAAAAGCAGAATACATATTCCTCTCAGGCTCACAGGGAACACTCGCCAAGACAGACCACACTTAAAACATACCTTAAATTTAAAAGACAAATCATATGCTTAGGCCCTACAGACTGAAACTAAAAAGTCAGTAATAGAACAATAGTTGGACAATAGTCAAACACACGGTGCTTCCACAACACACTTCTAAATAACCTGTGGGTCAAGTAAGAAGCCTAAAGAGAAGTATATTTTGAACTCAATGAAAGCCCAACTCATCACAATTTGTACGATGCAGTGAAAGCAGAGCTTAGAGGGAAGTTTATAGCATCGAATGCATATGTTAAAAAAGAAGGATCCAGAATCCATCATCTAAGTGTCCACCTTAAGAAAACTGGAGGAAAAAAGAGCAAACGAAACCTAAAGCAAGCCGAAGAAAAGGGATAGTAAACATTAGAGTAGAAATCAATGAAGTTGAATATAAGAAAGGGATGAAATCCGTGAAACCAAAAGCTGTTGCTTGAAAAGCTTAAAACATCTTACTTTGTCCTCAAGCTCCCACCAGGCCATGGGAGAGGATGGCCGGAGACACCTGGTTCTCCTCGGACACCTACCTCTATTGGCTTTTTAACTGTCACCCTTAAAACTCAGGTCCCCAACAGCCCCACCTGAGCCTGAGGCCAGAAAGTTACCGTAAGCAGGCCTTTTCTTGGGATATTCAGCTGGCACCTTTCAGAGCCATTTGAAAACAAAGACCAGACAGTTATGTATGCCACGGGGCCCTCGTATCTATTTTTAAAAGAGCCACACCTGCTTGGTGAACACATAAACCATCAGGGCCTAGTGTTTTCTCTGGAGGATTTTCCTCTCTCTTCCAGTGTGGCCGTCCGCAGGGCAGTTCCCAGGGTGCCCTCCCAGTCCACCTCAGTCATGGGTAGCTGCTGTAATGCCTTCTTGGGCGCCTTGGAACACACAACAGGATGTGACTCAGGACTAGGAGATGTGAGTCAGTTTCCAGGGTGATGTGTCAGGGCGAGCCCCAGTGGTGGCCGGCATCTCCTGTCTGGGACCCCTGGAGTCCCTGCAAACACAAGGGGTGCCCCCAGACGACTGGCTGCCATCCCACCTTCAGAACTGGAGGAGGTCAGCTTTCATGGCCCCAGGCTCTGGGTCATTTTCTGCTGTGGAAGAGGCATTTCCTTGAAAGTCTCAGTGCTTTTCCGAAGCACAGTGTCCTTCTCTGGCGTAGGCCGTAAAAAGCGCAACACAGCACAAAAAACAGGGTCCCTGGGGGTGCACCCAGGTAGCAGACACATGATAAGGTTGAGTCAGTTCCCACCAGCTCTGAGTCCTGGAAACACAGAGGTTGTGAAAGACTCTCGTATTTGCCAACGATTTGTCTCCCCTGGCTGCAGACATCTTTGTTAGTCATGGACAGCAGAGATGCATTCATTGTTCTGGCGATTACTCTGCAGGGAACCATCAGTGCCAAGCTAGGGCAGAGACCTGCCCGGGGAACCTGTGTCTTAAATAAAGGCCTTTGGGGTTTGAGGGACCCATCCCTGCAGCTGACGACCAGCTGCCTCTGCGGGGACAGAGGGCGGAACTGTGTGGTCACATCCATCACTCACTGCCTCTGGGACCCAAATTCCGCACCGGTCTGGGAGGCTTCGTGGCTTTGCGGTCAGGCACGCTGGTTCCTAACATCAGAGCAGTTCCCACCCTGGTGGCTCACCACAGCCCTTTTCCTCTCCAACCTCTCTTTCCTCATCACTAAACATGGAGGCAACCAACCTCACCTGCCTCACAGGTGTGAGCGTTAATTAATGTTTGTGAAGCCGCCTTGAGAGCCACAGATGAAAGGCACTCTATAAATGCAAAGTGCCATTGCTCATTAGACGTGCCAGACAGTTCCCAGGGGAAACTGCGCAGCCCGCACTACGAGGCCTCTCCCCTCAGCCAGACCCGTCTGAGACACGTCTGGAGAAGGCTCTGGACTCAGGCATAGTCGTCTCTCAGGAGAGAGTTTCGGAGAGAGGGTGCCGGCTTCTAGAAAAGACAGGGGTTTAGATAACACCTGCATTTTTTGCTCATGCCGTTTCCCTGAGCCAGAGGGCAGCAGCCTGCAAGTGCCCACAGGGTGGAGGGACATGGTTGCAGGGGACGGAAGGGACCTTCAGGTCTCCGCCCTGTCCTCCTGCACATTGTTAAATGCCCACTGCAGACACCTGTCTCGTAAAGGTTTTCTGCACCCTCACTACCTGCACCTCTGCCCCCTCCAGGCCAGGATCTCATGGGCACAGGGAGAACAGGCTGTGAGGCCATGTGGTCAGGACCATGCCCAAAGAGGGCGCGGGGATGCTCGCTCTGCTTTGGTGGGTGTTGGCCCCAAACTGGCCCAGTATTGGGAACCCTGTTCCTCAGGGAGCCAGAAGACTCTGAAAGAGAGCATGACAAAGGCAGATTTGGGGGTTTTAGAGATTAGGACCGAGCCCTGGCTTCCCCCCACTCACTATGCTGAGGCAGGTACCTACACCCCTCGGACAGTTTCCCCATCAGGAGGAGGGGTGCCTTGGAGGATGGACTGATCCTGAGCTTCCTCATCGTCAGTGCAGCACCTGTCCTCTAGTGAGCAAGTCTCCTCCCCCCAACCCTTCAGAAAAAGATCCTGCGTCCCTAGAGCGCTCGCTCTGTGCCACCGGGCAGAGCCGCATTACCCACACAGGACAGCGCTCCACGTGAGGAAGGAGGGGGCCTCAGCTCAGCAGCACCACCAGGGAAGAGCCCTTCCTTAGCCAGCCAGAGATCGAGGGTGCAAAATGTCCCCGACCCCCTCACGAAGGACAACATGATTTCACAATCCTCATGTGTGGCATTCCAGCAGGGTGCTACCAGGCTGCTAAAGGGAAGTATGAGCCCTTTCTACTCTGGGCACCAGCCTCCTTCAGAGAAAGGATCACAACAACTTGGTCACCCCGCAGAAGGCAGCTGCATTGCAGCCACATGGTCAGCATCACAGTGCTGATCAAGGCACAGAAATCCAAAGCTGCATGTTGCCCATCAAGGGGCATCATTCTTACCTCCTGCAGAGGGACCCAGGTGGTAGGGAGGCAGCTCTTGCTTTTTTTTCTTTTTTTTTTCTTTTGTATTTTTCTGAAGTGAGAAGTGGGGAGGCAGATGGATAGACTCCCACATGTGCCTGACAGGGATCCACCTGGCATGCCCACCAGGGGGCAATGCTCTGCCCATCTAGGGTGTCACTCAGTTGCAACCAGAGCCATTCTAGAGCCTGAGGTGGAGGCCATGGAGTCGTCCCCAGCACCCAGGTCAACCTTGCTCCAATGGAGCCTTGGCTGCAGGAGGGGAAGAGAGAGAGAGGCGGGGAAAGGTGGAGAGGCAGATGGGTGCTTCTCCTGTGTGCCCTGGTGGGAATTGAACCTGGGACTTCCACACACTGGGCCGATGCTCTACCACTGAGCCAACCAGCCAGGGCCGAGGCAGCTCTTTTTCTTTTTTTGTATTTTTCTGAAGCTAGAAACGGGGAGAGATAGACAGATTCCTGCATGCGCCTGACCGGGATCCACCTGGCACGCCCACCAGGGGGTGACCCTCTGCCCCTCCGAGGCTTCGCTCTGTTGCGACCAGAGCCACTCTAGCACCTGGGGCCAAGGAGCCATCCCTAGCGCCCCGGCCATCTTTGCTCCAATGGAGCCTCGGCTGCGGGAGGGGAAGAGAGAGACAGAGAGGAAGGAGAGGGGGAGGGGTGGAGAAGCAGATGGGCGATTCTCCTGTGTGCCCTGCCGGGAATCGAACTGGGGACCTCCGCACGCCAGGCCGACGCTCTACCACTGAGCCAACCGGCCAGGGCCGAGGCAGCTCTTTCTTAAGAGTGTCTGTTCCACACTCCCGACGTGGAGGACATTCTGACCTAGGAGGTGGAGGCAGTCCCCCATGCCAAGGGTCCAGTCCCCTTTCTTAACTGCTTGCCTGCTAGAGTGGTGTCTGTGTCAGTATTCTTGGTTTCCCCAGGTGTCGCCTCTGTCCATGCTGTCCTGTCACACTCTTCCTCCCCTACTTGCATCCCCTTCTTGTCTCTCCCAGCCCCCACACATCAGGCCCATGCTCCTAGGATCCCCAGGAGGAGGACCAGGAGGCCAGAGCCCCCCAAGGACCCACCCCTTCTCAACCCGCCTCCCCCAGTACCCTGTCTTTTGTGGGGGCATGGACACCCAGCCAGCACTGTGATTCCTGGGTGTCCTTTCTCCTCCAACACTCGAACTTCCATGACACCCCAGGGAAAGTCTCTGAGTGTACACAAGACAGATTTCTCCCTCTTAGGGGGCACTGTCATTCCGGATGGCCTTTGACTCTTCACTCCTCCCACTGCTCTACCAGAAATGATGGATCCTGGAAGCCTGTGCTCCTCACACAAGGAGGGGCCTCACCCCTCCCACTGGGGACAAGGGACATGTGACTCGCTGATTTGCTGGCTGCTCTGTTGGTGACCTCCAAAAGGCAGCAGGAAAGGTGGCCTTGAGCTCAGCATCGTCCTTCCTTGCTATAACTCAACATCCTACAGACCCACCAGCTCTGGCTTCTTCACAGGTTTCCAGCGATGTCGTGTCTGTTATGCTTCCTAAACTCAATTCATAAAAAGCCCCTGAGGAACAGCTCCCTTATACTTCTCTGTATGTTTTGAAAATGGCTCAATTACTTAGACTTTCTGCTAGAGCAACAGAATGAGGAAGAAGAGGCCAAACTGTGTCTTTCTCAGGTGGCGGGTTCCTATGCTAGTTTTGGGTTCTTTAGTGTAATTGGGTTTCTCTAGCTTGTGAGCCAGGGGGGCCGATACCTATGCCATCTCCGTTACCAGGTAACCCGCCCTTTGCCTAATGCACCAGGTCCTCTCCCCACCTTGACGTGAGCGCTGCACAGGAGGAATCTGTCCCCTTAGGTCTGCCACCACTTCACACGCCCCAAAGAAGTGACCTTGACGCGAACTAATGGGGATTGCAATAGATGAATAACATAGGTTGCTGAGGTGCCGTTTGAAAGCATGACGGGGACCTTTGAAGATAAGAGCCAAGCGTGCTTTTATAAGCTCATCCCTGGTGCTCTGAATAAAAGATGCAAACTCATAAAGTCAGCTTCATCGTGGGGCGACCTACACTCACAAAGGAATAGCACCTGAACTCCAATCCAGAAAGGCTAAGGGAAATCCACTGGAACACCTTTAAACTCCAACATAGATCTCAACTTAAAAATGGCACGCACGTGCGCACACGCAAGCGTGCGCGCACACAAACACACACACATACTTGGTAACTAGCAGGTCTCTGATGATCTGAAGACTCAGCTTCGTTTATTGACTCAGAGAAAGTAATGGCATTTCAAATACAACCTTCATCAGTAGATGAGGTCACTGTGAGAAAGATGATACTGAGCCCAGCAGTGGGAATTCTCCCTCCAGAGAACCACTTTGATGTACAAGGTCAAGGAAGGCTTTCTCAGAAAAGCAATAGGTTTCCAGTGCCTTGGACTAAAATGGAAGCATTTTTAGAAAAAGTTAAAAGTAGAGTCTGAGAGAGCAGATAACACGAAACTCTTGCTCAACCAGAGGGATGATCAGTGGAGAACAGAGACCCTAGAAATCTAAAGAAGGCCCTGGCTGGTTGGCTCTCTGGTAGACCGTTGGCCCAGGGTGTGGATGTCCCGGGTTTGATTCCCGGTCAGGGCACATAGGAGAAACACCCATCTGCTTCTCCACCCCTCCTTTCCCCCCTCCTTTTTCTCTCTGTTTCTCTCTCTTCCCCTCTCCTCCTGCAGCCATGGCTTGATTGGACCAAGTTGGCCCCAGGTGCTGATGATGGCTCCATGGCCTGCTTCAGGTGTTAAGAAGAGTTTGGTTGCTGAGCAACAGAGCAACGCCCCAGATGGGAAGAGCATCCCCTGGGAGGGGCTTGCCAGGTGGATCGCGGTCTGGGCATAGGCGGGAGTCTGTCTCTTGTTTTCCCTCATCTCATTAAATGAAAAAAAAAAAAAAAAAAAAGAAAGAAAAAGAAAAAGGGAGATGTGTAGACTGACTGAATCTTTGTGGACTCCCCAGATTGGTCTAAACAGGGTGACTGCTCCTCCAGGAGACATTGAACAGTGTCTGGAGATGTTTTTGGTTGTCACATGTAGGGGTTAGGGGGTGCTATTGGCATGTAGTAGTTGGAGGCCAGGGGTGTTGTTCAACAGCCCACATTGCACAAGACAGTCCCCCACAGCAGAGAATGACCCTGCCCCCAAATGTCTACCATGCCTTAGGGAACCCAAAGCAGGGTGGGCAAGCAACACCACCACAGGTTTCGGTCACCCATCAAACCATGGTGACAAGCCAGGCGATGTGACTTCCAGGGGTGCCCCCAGGCTCAGAGAAATCTAATGCAGCACCGTGGCGTGGGCAGACAACAAACACAAAACTGGGACACAGCATGTGGTGGGCACCTTCCAAAACCCTACGGGAGTCCAGGGTGGCCGTAGGCCATTCGTCTGCCCAGGTGGCGTCAGTGGTCATGATGTGCCCAGGAGAGCTCTGTCCCTATGCCAGGGTTTGGGGCAACAGCTTTCTCACAGTCTCATGGCCTGGCATCCAGACTTGGAGCTGGCATGCTGGGCTCTGGGTGAGCCGCAGGTGTAAACCACCGACAAGATCCCTTCTGAGCTGACCGTTGGCTTTGCCACCTGGGAAGGGACAGGCTGCTGCTTGCCTCTCCTGAGCTTCCCGGGCATGAGTCACATGTAACTAGATAATGATGCAAATCACTGTCAACATGTCTACTGGTTCATTCCAGCCTCGCAGGGAATGAGAGAGCAGAAAGCCCCTCAAAGCCTGCGGGCCTGCCCATCTCGGACAAAGCAGGAGGGTGAGGAGTAAAGGGACTTCCTCTGTTCCCCAGCAGGTTCATGACAGCAGGGACAGGCCTCCTGGTTCTTTGTAGAGTGCTGTTTTTACTACAGGATGATTGAAGCCATTTCCACTTAATCTAGTTGCCACATACTGGCAAATGAAAAGACTGGTCTACACCTCAACAAACAAACAAACAAACAAAACCCAGTAATCACCAAGCACAGTGTCCAATGGACACTGGGGACCAGTACCTTTCCTGCTTACAGGGCTGGGCCCCTGAGCCTTGCAGGGCTCTCTGTGAAGTCCTCAGTCTAGTTACATCTCCCTTGTACCTTGAAACTGAGCCCAGATAACCCCAGACCTTAAGTGTAAGTTGTTATCTGTGGCTGTGAATTCCTAACCGAAGTCAAAATTAAGGAGGAAAAGAGGTGACCATTTATCCTGCCCCTGGTGTTTGGGGGTGGTCCTGGGGAGGAGGCAGGCTTCCAGAAACAGGGAAGTGGCAGCAAGGTCAGTCACTGTCATCCTGACTCCGCCTGTTCTTCTAATGGCCTCACCCTGCCAAGTGGCTGCAATGTGCTCATGTGAAACCCTTTTATGGAGAGGGCCCTAGCCTTTTCTGCCCACATCACTTAAAATAATGAGTGAGCCGCGCTCTCATGAGTCTGCCATTCGTTCAGATGGACTGAATCTGCAGGCTTGCTCCCCTGTCCCACGAGCTTCGGCCTGGCTGTCTGAACCCCCCAGATCAGACCCAGGCGAGCTCACGCCAGATGGCAATGAGATGCAAATACCTAGGCAAACTTTTGAAGGATTTGAGCCCTGGGGCACAGGCTATTTACGAAAGACTCAAAGGAGCGTTTGTGCCGAGCAGGCCCAGTTGCCTCCGTCTTTTTCAGTCTGGGTCCCGCCTGCCGCTGGACTCCAGGCAGGATTTCTGGGGGCCGATAACATCAGGCTCCTGTCCGCACCTCAGCACCGCAGGGTCTTTGCTCTGTTTCCCAACAAGAACATGCAAGTACCAACAAAAGCTTATTATAACGTCTCCCTTTGTGTTCACTGTCTCTCACTCCTCTCTCATTGGTTCATCGTCATTTTTTTTAATATTTTGCATTGTGTACTACCCCCCCCCCCCAAAAAAAAAAAAAAAAAAAAAAAAAAAAAAAGCACCGAGAAGTCATTCCCCAGCTGCTGGGCTCTGGAACGTTTCTTAAAACACATCACCTTCCCAATAAACAGAAACTTCCCGTCTTTTTTGTTTTGTTTTTTTTCCAAACTGAGCAAACCAGTCTCAACAACAAGTCCAAAGTGCTTGCCCCTTGACTGGAACAAAAGAGGCTTCTGAGGAACCCAGG
Source organism: Saccopteryx leptura (assembly GCF_036850995.1). Classification (NCBI taxonomy): domain Eukaryota; kingdom Metazoa; phylum Chordata; class Mammalia; order Chiroptera; family Emballonuridae; genus Saccopteryx; species Saccopteryx leptura. The sequence goes on along the minus strand of NC_089504.1, from coordinate 223,747,511 downwards.
GAAGAGGAGACGAAGGGAGTGAAAGGGGTGGTGGGTGAGGAGGGTGATGACGGCCTTCCTTCCCTGGCCCACTTTCGTTACTTCCTTCAGACCGAGGCCTGGGGGCCGGCCTGTACGGGCTGCAGTGAGCCTTTGTCCACCAGCAGAGGAGTATGGCACAGCGTGGCGTGGCGTGGCGTGGCATGGCGTGGTGAGGTGTGGCGAGGCATGGCAACAAAGGCTGAGAAAGGGGGCCTTGGCTTCCTTGCCTGTGTCAGGCACAGAGCAAAGCCACTGAGGTGGTGGCAATGAAATGTTCCAGTGCTGGGACCTGAGGCTGAGTCAAGGGGTCAGTTTGGAAGAGAGGCTGTGATCATGGGTGGGCAGGGGGGAGGGCTAGCAAGACAAAGAGTGAGCTTGGAGAGAGAGGTTTGCAAAGTGCTAGAACCAAGAAGGATCTGGGTAGGCTTTCAAAGCAGAGACTACCCAGGGGCCCATCTGAACATGGCTGCAGGGGACAGGATGCTGGGGCCCGGGAACAGCAGTGAGGTGTGGGGTGGGGATTCAAAGGTGTTATACAATGAATGAATCCTTTGGGGTCCAAATCTCTACATAAATGTGTAGAAACAGGTTCAGGTGTTTGTTAGACACCCTCAGGTGGGCTGTCTCAGGAGACAGGAGAGTTGGCCTGGTGTGGTGGGGGCAGGCACAGTGAAAGCACAGGGAGACACTTGCTTTAGTTAACAGAAGGCCAGAGAAGGCAATGGGGTCATAAGGTCGAGAAGCACAGAGATTTTTCCTCCTTGTTATAAAAGTGAAGGGCGAGGGCCCAGGGAGCAGTGGGTATGCTGTCACCCAGGTGGGACCACCTGGGCTCTGGGAGGAGAGCGAGGGCAGGTCACTGAAGCAGGACCTCTGTGGTAAGGGGTCAGTGGGAGAGAGTCCTGCCTGTCTAGAACATGTAGGAGAACTTGTCGTTCTCTCGGGACCGTGACTGCAGATGTAGACAGAGGATGGGGCGGGTCCTCAGAGCTCAAGGATGCCCAGAATGCATCTAATCATCTGGTTTTGAGGTTCTGACGATGGCGCAGCACGGAGGAAAATCTCCAGTCCTCACTCCCTAGGAGCCCAGGCCCACTGGGGACACAGCAAACAAGTGCCCTACAGGGAGGCAACCTATGAGGTGGTGGTGAAGTCAGAGGCATGACAGATGGGTCAGAAGTAGAGAAGGGGGAGTCAGTTTGGTCCTCGGTGGGACAAAGATGTCCTAAAGGAGGTGGGGCAGGTGAGGCACCCCAAAGGATGACAGGACTTTGGAGTGTT